>NW_026886940.1:0-8329 GCF_032173495.1 Musca vetustissima
TTTCAAGCTAGGACAAGGCGTGGATTCATTAAAAAAATATTTTTCACCATAGTATGGAGGGTATATTAATTTTGTCATTCCGTTTGTAACTCATCGAAATATTCATTTCCGACCCTATAAAGTATATATATTCTTAATCAGGGTAAAATTCTAAGACGATCTAGCCATCTCCGTCTGTCCGTCCGTCCGTCTGTTGTAATCACGCTATCTTCTGAAGGAATTGAGATAGGGTGCTGAAATTTTGCATAGGTTTGTCTTTTGTCTGCAGGCAGGTCAAATTCGAAGATGGGATATATCGGTCCACGTTTAGGCATAGCTCCCATATAACAGTACCGTTTTTCAACCGAAAACGCTGAAATTTGGTACATTGAGTTCTTATTGGGTACTAAATGCCTCCACAAAAAATTATAAATATAGGTTCACTTTTTCTGGTAGCCCCCATATAACGTTACCTCCTAATTTTCAGTATTTTGGGCGTTTTGATCGTATTTGTCCACAGAATTGGCTGTAATTTAGTATTTTGAGTTCCTAATAGGTACCAAATCTCTCTACCAAAAATTATAAATATAGGTCAATTTTTTCGGATAGCCCCCATATAAGGGTACCCCCAATTTTCCGTATTTTGGGGTTCTTGAGCGCGTTTTTCAACCGAATTCTCTGAAATTTGGAACATTGGGTTCTTATTTGGTCCCAAATATCTAAACTAAAAATTATAAATATCGGTCCACTTTTTCTGGTAGCCCCCATATAACGGTACCCCCAAATTTCCTTTTTTGGGGTTTTTGGTCGCATTTTTTCATCGTATTGGATGTAATTAAGTACTTTGAGTTCTTATTGGGTAGCAAATTTCTCCAATAAAAATTATATATAGGTCCATTTTTTCGGATAGCCCTCATATAAGGGTACCCCCAATTTTCGGTATTTTGGGGTTCTTGTGCGCATTTTTCTACCAAATTCGCTGCAATTTGGTATTTTGTAGTCGTATGTGGTAAGAAATCTCCCCACCAAAAAATATCAATATTTGCCCCCTTTTTGGGGTAGTCCCCATATAACCCCCTTTTATTTTATATTAAAATAGTTATCTGAATTTTTTCCGCGTTTTGGGTTTGGTTCTAACGCTCGGTTGTAATCATTTCTCCTGCGGAGAATATCGGCATCAAAAAATAGAACGTAAGGTTCGATAATGACCTATAACCCGCATTTAGGCCTAGCTCCTGTGTGGGAGGTAACAGAAGAAGTGAACCGATATTCCCCATCTTCGAGCTTGAACTAAGTTTAGAAGAAATAACATTTTCTGAAACAAATTTGGTCCAAGAAACATGGGATCTAGAACCATTCAACTGTGTCAAAGTGTATACACCCTCCATAGCCATAAAGCTGGTGGTATATTAACCATTAAAAATTTCGGAAATTTGTTTTATATTTTACGTTATGGTTTACATAATCGGTTTGTAGAAATGTCGATATAGGTCCACTTTTTGTATTTTCCCTATATTTTCATTTCAAGTTCCTGTCAGTATACTATGGTGGAGGGTATCCAAAGTTCGGCCCGGCCGAAGTTACCGCTTGTTATAATATACAATAACTATATATTTTAGTTTTAGTAGTGTTTGGCGGGTTATTTGGGATACCATTTGTATTTTGTTTTTCCAAATAGTCAGGCTTAATCCCAGTTTGTTGTTTTTTATAAAAAACAACTATTTATTAGTGGGGAATGTATGGCATTGTCCGCCGAGGGGTAAGGCAGGGAAGACTATAGTTTCGGATCTCGCCACTGATCCTCATCAGTTCCCTTAGTTTTTTGTTGGGATATTCTCCCCAGAAGCTATTAATAGCTTCTTTACAAAAAACCTTTCAAACCCAAATGACTCGTTTCGTCAGGCGCCAACGAAACGAACTTCTCATTGGGGTCGAATCGCTGGTAACGTAAGAACTTCGAATTGTCACAAGAGACATTTGGGTTTGAAAGGTTTTTTTGTAAAGAAGCTATTAATAGCTTCTGGGGAGAATATCCCAACAAAAAACTAAGGGAACTGATGAGGATCAGTGGCGAGATCCGAAACTATAGTCTTCCCTGCCTTACCCCTCGGCGGACAATGCCATACATTCCCCACTAATAAATAGTTGTTTTTTATAAAAAACAACAAACTGGGATTAAGCCTGACTATTTTGCAAAAACAAAATACAAATGGTATTCCAAATAACCCGCCAAACACTACTGAAGTTGTAGACGAGGCACGGTCATACTGTTTGGTTTATTGCTTTAACTAGCAATACCAACAACAACGTTATGTGCATTCGTCACAAAGTGACGACACATAGCAGTGGGAAATGTATTGTAGTTGTCTGTAAATGCCTTGTTGACCACGAAGTCAGGCGCCAACGAAACGAACTTCTCATTGGGGTCGTATCGCTGGTAACGTAAGAACTTCGAATTGTCACAAGAGACATTTGGGTTTGAAAGGTTTTTTGTAAAGAAGCTATTAATAGCTTCTGGGGAGAATATCCCAACAAAAAACTAAGGGAACTGATGAGGATCAGTGGCGAGATCCGAAACTATAGTCTTCCCTGCCTTACTCCTCGGCGGACAATGCCATACATTCCCCACTAATAAATAGTTGTTTTTTTATAAAAAACAACAAACTGGGATTAAGCCTGACTATTTTGCAAAAACAAAATATTTTAGTTTTAATTATTTGTATATATTTTTATTGCAAAATAAATGATTCAAATCAAAAATTGAATCTCACAAAATTTATTATAATATCCTTTATGTCAGAGCATCTTACTGACAATAATAACTAAACGCTCAACTGAAAGCAAGGAGAAGGATAATTTAGTTTTATCGTTTCCCATCGAAAACAAAAGAAACCACATTAAAGCAAAAAATCTGTTAAAATCAAATTTACAAAAAATGAGATGCTTAATGATATTTCTTGAAAATGAAAAAATAAAAATCATTCTCTATCACCATTCTAGCACTTAAAATACCCTTAAGAACACATATACGTGTGCATGTATTGTTTTATGTTATGTTTTTCTTTACACTTCTGACTTCGGGCCGGCAATAGTTTATCTATGTTTGTTTGTTTACTTATCGGTTGGCTGTTTAGGGAAAATATTGAATTGTGCAGAGATGGGATATGTTTTTGATATGACCTTTATTTTTTTGCTGTTGGTTTGCCCTTGTTTTGTTAGTTGTGATTTATATTCTTTGACCTTTCTCTTCTTGTTTTTTTTTCTACATTTGGATTTAAAATTCTATTTGAAAATTAGTTTATTATGCATACATTGTTCTGGTCCTAAGGAGTGCGAGAATATTTTAAATAGTTTTGAGTTTATATTGAAGAAACTTTCATTTAAACCAGTGAGCGGAGCAGTATAGTCGGACGGGGCCGACCATACGTTACCCTACACAACTACCACGGAACTCAAATTTTCTGCGGATGTTTATTCCGAGACTGGGCAATATTTCGTGATATTTGCACCCTCTTGCCCGATTAGAGGTAAACAGCACCTCTTCCTCTCACTAACATATTTTCCGAATATTACGAGTATTCAGTACAGCTATTGTCCAGATTCCCTTCACCGTGGGTTGTGTTGCGATGTTCGGCTTTCATTTGAGGTCTATAGATCGACTCGAAAATAACACAAAAAATTAAGTTTTCGGTCCACTTCATTCCAAAATATTTATCTGATCATCACCGAAAATTATATGCGTTGTCCTTGACCATAACTGGAGCCTCATGGGACATTTCAAAGCGATCAGCGCTATAGTTCTGCTCTCCAGAGTGATAATGGGTTACTAAATAATATACGAATACGGAGATACCTGTAAATATTTAGGTGTAACTCCCACATCCGAGCACATACAACAATATAAATAGTCTTAATTTAAAGGTCAACCACTCCTCTTGGATATAATATAAACTTCTCGGGTATATGTCCTTCAGGGGTAAACATATACGCCATAGAATACAAATTTTGTCATTTTTCACACAAAAGTCAGGGTCCATTTGACCCGTTAAATATTGACCTATCTTTCTCCAAACAGGCATGCTTATTCTTTGGCCCGATCCGCTTCTCCATGCAAAATTTCACGATGTTCGGACCATTGTTGCGGCCTCTGGAGCGACCAGAAAAACCGAAAAAAAATTAGCATTTGGTCCATTTCATCCCCTAAATATTAACCGATCTTTCCCAAAAACAATAGGGGTCTTCATTGGCCAGAACCCATCCTACATGCAAAATTTCGTGAAGATTGGTCCATAACTGTGGCCTGTATCGTGTTTACAAATTATAATGGACAGACGGACGGACGGACACACATGTCTAGATCGACTCAGCTAGTCGAGATATGACGATCGGTATACTTAAAGGTGGGTCTAGGACCAATATTTCGCGGCGTTACAAACTTTTGGGGCTGCACAAAGCTATAATACCCTGACAACATAGTTGTGTAGGGTATAAAAAGCATAACAGAAATCTCTCCAATGGACCATATTTTGGGAAAGCACCATGCAAGGATTCCGCCATTATTCGAAGTGCTTAAGATTTCACACACTTTTCAATCGATGGACACACAATTGACACACAAAATTTGATACAATGTACTGAACTTAGTATAGATTTACGTGCGTCAAGCTCTGCTGAAAAAGGTTCCGGTTAATACACAGCTTCAAATAATGTTTTCCTCCGATTTTAAGTAAATGGTACACCAAACTCCTCATATTTGTCCCACCGACTTCATGCTAATTATGTACCAAATACACAACCTGTCCGACGTTACTAATTTCCCTACTGCATTTTTATAAACCAATATTATCGAAAGATATTGCCCAGACTCAGCAAGGTGTGAATTTTTAAAATAATATTTTTTAAAGGCCTATCAGAGGCGTGAATTTTTTAAAGACCCATCATAGACGTAGAGTTTATATTTATAAAGGTTTATCCTCGGCTTGGACTTTTTAAAATACCCAGCACGCTTTACTGCAGCATACCGAATGGCTTATGCCAATTTTTCTCCAAATCGGTCCATAGTTACAAATAGCTCACATATATAGTTTTACTTGCGATTTTATACATATGGTACACCAAAGACTTCAGTCTGCCCGATTGACATGGTTTTGAATCGATAACAGAATGACATGCGTAAAGGTTGATTCAATTTGGTTCATATATCTTTGTAGATCACATATTTAATTTCGACGAATTTTATATCCTCCAAAGATACTTTGTCTGTTCTATCGACAAGGTATTGTGCGTAAGAGACTCTCTATATGGACCCGGCCCGTCCTACTTTTGAACCTTCCTTACTGGTTTTTAATCGAACTTTTTTACTCAAAATACATGTTTTTAAATAGCTCTCATATAAAGGTCCCTCTTTATTTTCGATATTTCGAAGGGGTTTGTCACATTTCCCTCCGATGTGGCTGTAATTTGGTATCCCGGGTTCTAGAAAGTTAAAAAAAAAAAAATCTGATATAGCCATAAACAAGTTATGATATAGCCATCTAACACACCTTTTTTGTAGAGAATTCGAAACACTTGTGAATAAAAGTTTTACTTTTATTCTACGTGTGAAATTGTTTCCGTGCCCATAGAACTGGGCACATATTTAATGCATCTATGTATATAAGGAGGATATGAATAAAATTTTACGTCTGTACAACCTTGAATTCGGGAGATATCGTACATTCTTCCTGACAAATAAAAGCACAATATCAAGAAAAGCAAATGCCATTTCGACGAAAAATCAGTTAAAATTATCCTAGGGTCTTAAAAAATCAAAAATAAATTTGAGGGTACATTTCAAGCTCCTAAATGAGTTATGGCGTTTCACGTTTAGTCATATTTTCACCATGTTCCACTTAAAACATAATATCAAAATCGTGCAATATCTATCGGCTTTTTAGATATTAAGAAAAATTAATTTTAAGTGGTATTGAAATTTCTTATTACTTTGCGTTGTGAGTGACTAAATTCTTTTAGAAGAAAGGTAGACTTATACTACAATTTTTTGGTGCTCCCCCTATATAAGCATTCCGCCCATTATTCATTACTTTCAATTTGTTGCATTTGTATACTAAACATGCGTTCAATTAACCAAAGTTATCAATATCTGTCTAAAATCTTGAAGGCACCAAAAAGTATTAATATCGATTAACGTTTTTGAGTTTTTAAGTACTTGAGATTTGAGAACAATTTTCCTTAACATTTGTATTCCTTGAGTGTTGTGGGTTATAAACTCAACTTTGTAAAAAATTACAAAATAAGTCACATTTTTTATACGCACATTGTTTCTTTTTTTTATACCCTCCACCATGGTATGGAGGGTATATTAGTTTTGTTTTTCCGTTTGTAACGTATCGAAATAATCAATTCCCTATAAAGTATATATATTCTTGATCAGCGTAAAATTCTATGACGATTTAGCCATGTCCGTCTGTCTGTTGTAATCACTCTAGCGTCTAAACGAATTGAGATAGAGCCTCAAAATTTTGCATAGAGTCGTCTTTTGTCTGCAGGCAAGTTCGAAGATGGGCTATATCGGTCCATGTTTAGGCATAGCTCCCATATAAGGGTACCTCCCAATTTTCGGTATTTTGGGGTTCTTGAGCGTGTTTTTCAACCGAATTCACTGAAATTTGGTACTTTGAGTTGTTATTAGGTACCAAATCTCCCTACTTAAAATTATAAATATAGGTCATTTTTTTCTGGTACCTCCCATATAACGGTACCCCTCAATGTTCGGTATTTTGGGGTTCTTGAGCGCATTTTTCAACCGAATTCGCTGAAATTTGCTACATTGGGTTCTTATTGGGTACTAAATGTCTCCACAGAAAATTATAAATGTAGGTCCACTTTTTATGGTAGCCCCCATATAACTGTACCTCCTAATTTTCAATATTTGGGGGATTTTGATCGTATTTTGAGTTCTTAATATCCCAAATCTATCCACAAAAAATTATGAAAATAGGTCAATTTTTCGGATAGCCCCCCTGTTGTGAAGTCTAAATTCAGACGAATTTAGAGCCTTAGGATTAGAGTTGCCGGCAAAAGCAACAACTACAACACATACGAAATATACAAACACCACAAGTATACGTGTAATACTCACGTGATGTTTAGCACAAATAAAAAGATGAATAACTTTAATTATAATAAATATTGTACTGTCAGGCGACAGGTTTATTATGGGTTTAATTTGGGTAAATATAAAGTTGACGATCAAGGCGATCCTTTAGGTTTTACTTCTTGTAGTAAGAGTTATTGGAGATGGGAGTTTCTCGATTTCGGTTCCCTTTTGAGATGGGAGGACACCGATGACTTACAAGTCCATATCGATGAGGTCTTCATCGGTGTCCATTGGTGTGGTACCCACGTACTGCTTGATGGCCGTGCGGCCGTCAACATCCTCCGCCCCTTGCACTGGTGCAACCTTCTGGCGATCCCTTAGACCTTTATATGCTCCGAAATTTCTTGTAGGATCTTCTTTGTTGTATCTTTGACTGTTAGCGAAAACTTAGAGGACCGCTTCGGGATTTTCCTTGCTTGAGGATAACGCGCTGCTGCCCGAGCTTGGGTGCTTTTAACTGTCTGACGTTGGTGTGTGTTGACCCGAAATTCGTTTATGCAGTATTTGTGTATCCGCACAGCATACTTCCTGCACTTCTGCTCCGTTCTGCAGGTTATAATCTTATGCTGCCTATAGCATACCAGACATTGCTCATGACCTATGTTTATGTTCTGGAAATAAATAAATAGAACAAAACACAGAAAATCTTGACCACACGACAAGTGGTCCGTTATTAAATAATGATTTTTCTTCCCATAACACATAAACGACACAGTGGATTGGACTTTAAGCATCCAATTAACTCTTTTTCGCCATATATCTTGTAGAAATATCTTGGCTCTTACGATTGGTTTTGGTGACAGACTGGCTTTATCGTATAATTTAGCCACGTTCAACCGAACTTTTCGTTTCGTTATTTCTCTTGCTATAGAGTATTGAATCGTTGTATACGAAAAATTGTGTATTAGTACATTCCATGGAATGACCAGAGTGTTGATTGCGCTACTATCATCGATTTTAATCAATTTCTCGTTTAGTAATTCTTGAAGAAATGTATCTGGGGGATTCGTAATTTTTTTTAATAGAAATCCGACTGATTTCAACGTTTTTATTATTTCATGATGTGCTTGTAGTGCAGAGTCGATTGTATGACCGCCTGCTAATATGTCGTCGACATATATTTCTTTTTTAAGTATGTTTGTAGCTAGCGGCCGCTCAATTTGCCATTTGACGGTACATCTTCTCAATGTC
>NW_026886941.1:0-82781 GCF_032173495.1 Musca vetustissima
TTATGACCCTTGAAAAAATATTCTTTAAAAAATCCACGCCTTGTGTTATGACCCTTGAAAAAATATTCTTTAAAAAATCCACGCCTTGTGTTATGACCCTTGAAAAAATATTCTTTAAAAAATCCACGCCTTGTGTTATGACCCTTGAAAAAATATTCTTTAAAAAATCCACGCCTTGTGTTATGACCCTTGAAAAAATATTCTTTAAAAAATCCACGCCTTGTGTTATGACCCTTGAAAAAATATTCTTTAAAAAATCCACGCCTTGTGTTATGACCCTTGAAAAAATATTCTTTAAAAAATCCACGCCTTGTGTTATGACCCTTGAAAAAATATTCTTTAAAAAATCCACGCCTTGTGTTATGACCCTTGAAAAAATATTCTTTAAAAAATCCACGCCTTGTGTTATGACCCTTGAAAAAATATTCTTTAAAAAATCCACGCCTTGTGTTATGACCCTTGAAAAAATATTCTTTAAAACATCATTTGAATACTCCCCTCTTAACCTTCTGCCCATTTTATAATAAGCCATTATTAAAATGTTACTCTCTTACAGAGAATCTGTAAATCCACAGCTATCACATTGCAGAAAAAATCAATCTTTCTCTCATTCCTGCACACTTCAACATAACTACGTCATAGTTCGCAAATGGTCTCCTTGGCCGAAAATCTAATAACGTCACAACAAAACTTTTCTATGCCATGGATGGGTTCGTACGTGCTGTGTATCCTGTCTAGGAGTGTGTGTGTGTATGTGTCTGGGTATACAACAGGCATAGTAAAAATCAGCACACACAAAGCATCCTAGCCATGGAAATGGGTAGACATGTGTTAGCGCAAACGACGCAACAATTTTCCAAACAAAATGCCGGGAAAAAAGCTTTCACTTATGAACTTCATAAGAAAAGCTTTTCATGTTTGCTTAAAGTTGAGATTCATAAAAAGGCAATTACGAACATCCAGTGTTGCTGGTCCGTGCTTTGGGGATGATGGTGATGAGCGAGCGTAACATCGTTAGCGTGGAAGTTAAAGGGTTATGCTCCACTGCTAATGATGGTTACGGCTAGGTTGGCTGACTGCCTGCCTCTGTGTTGTGTGTGTGTGTTTCCTTTGCTTGCCCTGTTATTTTGTGTGGTATCTTCTTTTTCTATACAGGAATGCAGTAGATATAGGTTAGTAGTAGTCGGACTAACATGTGGACCAAACTGGAAAAGCTTTCAACAAGAACAAAAACAAAAGGGAAATAACAACAATGGAGAATTCACACAAACAACCCCATATATAAACAAAAATAAATTTTCAATGTCTGTTTTACGCTTGGAAAAAGTAATAGAACCAGGAAAAGAAGCACCGAATTTTTTGTCAAATTGTTGAATGGATTGTGGCAGATTAAAGGGTTAAAGAGGAACAAACAAGGGTCACTACAAGGCGTGGATTTTTTAAAGAATATTTTTTCAAGGATCATAACACAAGGCGTGGATTTTTTAAAGAATATTTTTTCAAGGATCATAACACAAGGCGTGGATTTTTTAAAGAATATTTTTTCAAGGATCATAACACAAGGCGTGGATTTTTTAAAGAATATTTTTTCAAGGATCATAACACAAGGCGTGGATTTTTTAAAGAATATTTTTTCAAGGGTCATAGCACAAGGCGTGGATTTTTTAAAGGGTCATAGCACAAGGCGTGTATTTTTTAAAGAATAATTTTTCAAGGGTCATAGCACAAGGCGTGGATTCTTTAAAGGGTCATAGCACAAGGCGTGTATTTTTTAAAGAATATTTTTTCAAGGGTCATAACACAAGGCGTGGATTTTTTAAAGAATATTTTTTCAAGGGTCATAACACAAGGCGTGGATTTTTTAAAGAATATTTTTTCAAGGGTCATAACACAAGGCGTGGATTTTTTAAAAGAAGATTTTTTCAAGGCTCACTACAAGGCGTGGATTTTTTAAAAGAAGATTTTTTCAAGGCTCACTACAAGGCGTGGATTTTTTAAAAGAAGATTTTTTCAAGGCTCACTACAAGGCGTGGATTTTTTAAAAGAAGATTTTTTCAAGGCTCACTACAAGGCGTGGATTTTTTAAAAGAAGATTTTTTCAAGGCTCACTACAAGGCGTGGATTTTTTAAAAGAAGATTTTTTCAATGGCCATCAAGGCGTGGATTTTTTAAAAGAAGATTTTTTTGAATCCAATCTAGGCGTGGATTTTTTAAAAGAACATTTTTTCAATGGCCATCAAGGCGTGGATTTTTTAAAAGAAGATTTTTTCAAGGCTCACTACAAGGCGTGGATTTTTTAAAAGAACATTTTTTCAAGGCTCACTACAAGGCGTGGATTTTTTAAAAGAAGATTTTTTCAAGGCTCACTACAAGGCGTGGATTTTTTAAAAGAAGATTTTTTCAAGGCTCACTACAAGGCGTGGATTTTTTAAAAGAAGATTTTTTCAAGGCTCACTACAAGGCGTGGATTTTTTAAAAGAAGATTTTTTCAAGGGTCATAACACAAGGCGTGGATTTTTTAAAAGAAGATTTTTTCAAGGCTCACTACAAGGCGTGGATTTTTTAAAAGAAGATTTTTTCAAGGCTCACTACAAGGCGTGGATTTTTTAAAAGAAGATTTTTTCAAGGCTCACTACAAGGCGTGGATTTTTTAAAAGAAGATTTTTTCAAGGCTCACTACAAGGCGTGGATTTTTTAAAAGAAGATTTTTTCAAGGCTCACTACAAGGCGTGGATTTTTTAAAAGAAGATTTTTTCAAGGCTCACTACAAGGCGTGGATTTTTTAAAAGAAGATTTTTTCAAGGCTCACTACAAGGCGTGGATTTTTTAAAAGAAGATTTTTTCAAGGCTCACTACAAGGCGTGGATTTTTTAAAAGAAGATTTTTTCAAGGCTCACTACAAGGCGTGGATTTTTTAAAAGAAGATTTTTTCAAGGCTCACTACAAGGCGTGGATTTTTTAAAAGAAGATTTTTTCAAGGCTCACTACAAGGCGTGGATTTTTTAAAAGAAGATTTTTTCAAGGCTCACTACAAGGCGTGGATTTTTTAAAAGAAGATTTTTTCAAGGCTCACTACAAGGCGTGGATTTTTTAAAAGAAGATTTTTTCAAGGCTCACTACAAGGCGTGGATTTTTTTCAAGGTCTATGCAAAATAATAAGGGTTATAAGAATTGCAATATTTAAAGAAGATTTTACTGCTTATGAAAATTGGTATCATCATCGGCATCCCTTTGCAAAGAAAGCAACAAATCCACTATTTATAAAAACTACTACAAATGAGAAAATTTTCAAACCACGCAATGTACACCCTAAGCTCTCTTTTATCTCTCTCTCAACTTACAACAAAACGAAAACTTTCCCATGGGAGAACTAATCATGTGAGCATAGACGAAAGTAAAAGAGAGAGCATTTTTAACATTTGATTGGTATTATTAGCATAACATTTGTGTTTTCATTGCTAGCCCGAAGTTGTTTGCAAACATTGTATTTTTTCGCTTTTCATTGGCAGAATAACAGCAACAACAACAACAAATATGCGAAAAGTTCAAAGCTTACTCCATACCACACAACGTGATGCAGATTATCTGCAATCAATGTTGAGCAAGCAAACAAACAAAAAAGAAAAAATAAACTCTGCAGACCAGACAGCCATGGTCGAGGCAAGTTCCGGAAACGGAAAATGAAAGTGTTTAGAAGTTTAATATGAAATTGATTGGGTTGGTGGTCGATTGTTAAGGTTACATTAAAATACGTATTTAATAAAATGGATGATATTTAAAATTTAATAAATAAAATAAGGAGACTACAGCTAGTAAATCAAGTGGGCGAACATTAAATACCTATTAAAATTTGGGAAAAATAAATTATTTTTCTAATAATATAATTAAAAAAATCTAAAGAAACTCAGTGAGCGGAGCAGTATAGGAATGCGGGGCCGACCATACGATACCCCACAGAACTACCACGGAACTCTGATGTTTATATGGAGCCTCTAGGCTAATTACAGGTCAACAGCACCTCTTCATGTTTTCCAATTATTAAACGTCAACCACTCGTCTTGGATATACTTTCAACCTCCCTGGTCTATGTCCTTCAGGAGTAAATATATATTCCCCAGAATATAAATTTTGTAATTTTTCACACAAAAGTCTGGGTCCATTTGACAAGCTAAATATTGGCCGATCTTCATAAAAACAGTCATGCTTATTCTTTGGCCTGATTCACTTCTCCATGTAATATCTCGATATTTGGGCAATAAATGCGCCCTCTGGAGTGACCAGAAAATAAAACAAAATTAAAGTTTTTGGTTCATAATTCGAATTTGTGGGGCATAGTTCAAATCCGTTCCCGTGATATTATGAAATTAATTTTTATTTTGTGGGGAACATTTAATCGTTTTTTTTTCCACCCTCCAAAAACTAGTAATACTAAATTCCAATCCCTTCGATAAGAACCATTGTGTCAAAATATGGACCTACTTACTTGCTTACTTGGCTAGTGACAGAACGGTTGTTCCAAAAGCCGAGCTTAAAAAATATTTCCAGGCGTGTCGAAAAGTTGTCTTCCATTTGATATTTCCTTTGAATTAGTGGCCTTCCCCTTATGCGTATACTATCAGTTAGCTTGATTTTATATGACTTTTGAGCTGGGGCATCCTCATCCATTCTCACAACATGACCTAGCCACCGTAGTCGCTGTAGGTCGATACGTCTGACTATGTCGATGTCCGATAATAGATGGTACAACTCATGGTTCATACGCAGATCGGCCCATATATCTTTCGGAGAATTTTTCAATATCAAATGATCGAGTCCATTTTATTTTGCATGAAGAACTACAGATGAAATAGCTTTCTGCAAGATGGGTGTCGCATTTGTTAACAGTCGATCACAAAAGGCATAAGAATGGAAATTTCTCAAGCTTGTTTGGATCGTTTATAGCGAAATAAAATAGACTTTAAGCGTCGTCTCATTTTAAGCATACTCCAGAGACAAAAGAACAATCCAAAGAATGGACTGAAGCTGGAGAAAGTGCCCCAAAAAGGCAAAAACAATTCAGTCGGCTGGTAAGGTTACGGCAACGGATTTTTAGGACTTTAAAGATATTTTATTGATTACCTATCTGCGAAAGGGTAAACCAATAAATTCAGAGTGCCATTACTTGTTCTCAAATCTAAAAAAAAATTCAAATGAATATGCAATTAAAGTTGTAAATTACTATTTTAAAGACCTGAAGGAAAACTATTTTAATCAAGTGATAGAATTGCTAGAAAATCATTGGACTACATGTATGGAAGTTTTATGAGATTATATTGAAAAATAAAAATATTTTTGAAAAACTAGCTATTATATTAGGCTAAGAATTTTCCGAACCCATCGTAATTCTATTCTGACCTCATCTTGATTAGGTGGTACACAATCATTTCTTATTGGTTCTTCGGCGTTACTATTTAATACCAGAAGCTTTGCAAAATGCTCAAAATGCCTGACCCATGGTTCCTTTTGAGAATATGCATAGAATCACTTTCTGAGTCGATTTATGCATGTCCCTCCGTCTGTTGATGTTAAATTGTAAACAAAGTACAGGTCGCATTTATAATTCGATTTGGCTGAAATTTGGTACAAATCGAAATTTGCATAGCGTACTGAATTAAGTCTAGAATGATATGTGCTAAGTTTCGTGAAAATCGGTTCAGATTTAGATATAGCTCCCATATATAGTTTCTCCCGATTTTTGGTAAATGGTACACCAATGTACCTGAAAATCGTTCGATTTGCACGAATTTTGGGATAGCGTACTGAATTAAATCTAGAATGATGTGTGCTAAGTTTCGTGAAAATCGGTTCAGATTTAGATATAGCTCCCATATATAGTTTCGCCCCATTTTAGGTAAATGGTGCACTAAAGTCCCTGAAAATCTTTCGATGTTCACGAATTTTGGCATAGCGAACTGAATTAAGTCCAGAAAGACGTGTTCTAAGATTTGTGAAAATCGGTTCAGATTTAGATATAGCTCCTATATATAGTTTAGCTCGATTTTTGGTAAATGGTGCACCAAAGTCCCTCAAAATCTTTCGATTTGCACGAATTTTGGCATAGCGTACTGAATTTAGTCTAGAATGATGTGTGCTAAGGTTTGTGAAAATCGGTTCAGATTTAGATATAGCTCCATATATAGTTTCGCCCGATTTTATGTAAATAGTGCATCAAAGTCCGCATATATCTTTCGATTTTGGGATAAGGTGCTGAATTAAATCTAGAAAGATGTGTGCAAAGTTTCGTGAAAATCGGTTCAGATTTACATACACCTCTATATATATATATTCCCGTCCGATTTTAAGTAAATGGTGCACTAAATTTCCATAGCTAGACCGATTGACACAACGTACTGAAGTTAATATAAATTAATCTATGATAAGTTTCCTTGAAATCGGTTCAGATATAGATACATATGCTGAATATACCCAATGTGGTAAAGGGTATCATATAGTCGGCCCAGTCCGACTTTACTACTTCAAACTCTAATTACATTTAATTCAAACTCTAATTTTAAATTTAACCAAATAAAAAAAACGAACTTTATTTCATATATAAACAATTATTCCCCCAAATAGTATTTAAATTCGCATTTAAATTAAACAACCAACAACGACTAATTTTAATTAAAGTTTGGCTTGTGGACTGCCGGACGACAATAACAAAATTATGCTATTAAGTGGTCACCAGAGAAAGAAATTCATACACATTCGTAAAGGGTTTTTAGCATAGTCATATTTGGCATCCAGCTGAGTTTGGATAATATGGCTGTGGTCCAAAAAAATACATACATGCATGCATTTATATGTATATGTAGAAAAGTGTTTAAAATTAAAACCGAAAAGAAAATGTTACTAATCGACATGACCACATATACATAAATATGTTTTAAAAACGTCGTATACTGAACCAATATGGGAAAATGTTTCTTTTTATTTAAAACATGCATCCAAAGAATGTCTTCAATGAGAAGAGCTCCAGGTCTCCGATTAGAAGAGCTCAGGTCTTTAATAAGAACACATCTATGTCGATAAGAAGATCTCCAGGTTTTCTTTAGGAATACGTTATGGTTTTCGATAAGAAGACATCCAGGTCGTCTGTAAATAGACATCTAGCTATTTTATAAGACCTTCAAATCTTCTATAAGGACCTTATTATTTGAAGAAATATTAAACTATAAAGGCATGCGGCATTTTAACGATCTAAGTTCCATCAAAAGATTCCTTCTGCGGAACACGTATGAATTCTATTCATAGAATGTCGTGTATGTGTAGACAGCAAATATTGATCAATTAAAATTTTTCGGACCTAACAATAGTACAATTAAATACATAACATTTTTGGTTAAACCAAAGGGCAAAATTGAGTGAAATCGTTCAAAATATCGAACATAATTTTATGTGAAGTATAAATATATGTAATCGTTACTGGTATGGGAGGACCATTAGCATGGCATGCTTCACGTGCTTTCTCTGAAAGGCTAGTTCTTTCAAAAGTTTACTTTCCGCATTTCCCACGATTTTGCTGCTGCCTAGGCTTTTTCTGTAGTCGCGTTCTCCGTTGTTTTTAGAACAACTTCTCCGCCACGTTACGCCTTTTTCCTGCAATTCAACACTGAAGTATATTATATAGCATATCGACCATAAGCTTCGATGACCTAAGCTTACGTCGCTCCTCCGCCAATGCCGATTGAAGACTGCCAATTTGATTTGGGCTGGCCTAAACCCTCATACCATTTTGTATTTCTTATCTAATAGCCCCATCTACCGATCACGAACCACCGGATCGTTTTTCACTTCAACGGGTGTGCTCCTGACTACATCTACTATATAGTCATATGCGCTCTCTATTTCCTGCATATTCACAGTCGTATCCACACTGTCGATCAACTCCACGAACATGTCGATATTTGCTAGTAGTAGTATGTCGGCGGTCGGTGCCAAGCCTTTGTGTGACTCGTCTTCTCCAGAATAGCCCCACTTCCTCTTTCTATAGCTTCTGTGCTCAGAACTGAAGCCCCTTGCCACAATGTCTCGCCTCCTTCTGACTCAACATTTTATTTTTCAAATTTCTTTTGGCGGGATTTTCCACCAAGCTCATAGCACTTCCTAAATTAATTCTTCAGCATTAATTTCCTCCACAATCGGTCAGTGATCCAGCTCGAATGTTAACAGGGGTCTATACTACAGAGATCTATTTTTCATGGAGTGAAAGCAAACACAAAATATAAAATTAGAGCCGATTTGGTTGAAAATGGTGTCCGAAAGCCTTTATAAGGAGGCTACCATAAAAATTTGACAAATATTGATTATTTTTGTAGAGGGGTATAAAGATGTACAGAAGGTTATCTATTAAGTAGGTAATCCGCTATATATTTTTTTTTCAATATATGGCTGGCTTCTACATATACAAGAACTATAGTCAGTCCTATATACGTTTAATACTTTTAAAAGGTCCTCAATTTTGAGAAAACATTAAAGTCATATCTATGATTGCTGTCTATATTCAGACTATCGCAATTTGCTAATGAAAGTTACAAACACACCCAACTAAGTTTTAATTATTGAACATTTTTAGTTAACAATAGAGTAATATTCCAGCAGACAATACCAACAACAACAATAGACTGGTCAACAATGACGAGGTGGCTACAAAAATTCTAATGAAAGTTTCTCCGCAATCATGAACATTTCATTAACGGCCAGGGGAATGCAATTGTACAGCGTCGTTTCCTAGTGTACAATAAACTCTCTTTCCTCCTATTTATTAAGAATATATATATATATATATTTCAATGTGTGTGCGGAGGATATTCGAGTTGCATTTTCTTGAGCAAACCACTTTTGTCAAGAAATCAAATCAACACAATTGTTGTCCATTTGCAGAATATTTCGTACAAACATTAGTTAAGTCAACAGATTTATTTTTAAATCCCATATCACAGTTGTGACTTATATGTCATGGGAATTGTCACTCAAAATGCAATAAATTTAATTAATTTTAGAAAGAGAACATTGGTGCGTATGATTGTTATATTTGTCATATGTGATGTTGCTCATACGCAACTGGGTGAGAATTCAAAATGGGGTTTACCTACCATGACACCAAAGCTTGCAAAATACATACTTATATAAAATACTTATATTTTTATACCCTACACAACTATGTTGTCAGGGTATTATAGCTTTGTGCAGCCCCAAAAGTTTGTAACGCCGCGAAATATTTGTCCTAGATCCACCACAGATCGTCCTATCTCGACTAGCTGAGACGATCTAGACATGTGTGTCAGTCCGTCCGTCTGTCCATTATAATTTGTAAACACGATACAGGCCACAGTTATGGACCAATCTTCACGAAATTTTGCATGTAGGATGGGTTCTGGCCAATGAAGACCCCTATTGTTTTTGGGAAAGATCGGTTAATATTTAGGGGATGAAATGGACCAAATACTAAATTTTTGTCGGTTTTTCTGGTCGCTCCACAGGCCGCAATAATGGCCCGAACATCGTGAAATTTTGCATGGAGAAGGGGGTCGGGCCAAAGAATAAGCATGCCTGTTTTGATAAAGATCGGTCAATATTTAGCGGGTCAAATGGACCCTGACTTTTGTGTGAAAAATGACAAAATTTTTATTCTATAGCATATATATTTACCACTGAAGGACATAGACCCGGGAAGTTGATATTATATCCAAGAGGAGTGGTTGACCTTTAAATTAAGACCAATTATATTATTGTATGTGCTCGGATGTGAGAGTTACACCTAAATATTTACAAGTATCTCCGTATTCGTATATTATTTAGTAACCCATTATCACTCTAGAGAGCGGAACTATATCGCTGATCGCTTTGAAATGTTCCATGAGGTTCCGGGTATGGTCAAGGACAACGCCTCTAAATTTCGGTGATGATCAGATAATAATTTTGGAATGAAGTGCACCGAAAACTTAATTTTTTGTTTTATTTTCGAGTCGATCTATAGACCACAAATGAAAGCCGAACATCAAAACACAACCCACGGTGAAGGAAATCTTGACAATAGCTGTACTGAATACTCGTAATATGTCAGTGTGAGGAAGAGGTGCTGTTTACCTCTATCGGGCAAGAGGGTGCAAATATCACGAAATATTGCCCAGGCTCGGAATAAATATCCGCAGAAAATTTGAGTTCCGTGGTAGTTGTGTAGGGTATCGTATGGTCGGCCCCGTCCGACTATACTGCTCCGCTCACTGGTTTGACATTCTTTAATGTTATAGGTTCAATACTTACTGCGACATGAAAGCCAATATCCAACTATAATCTGAAAACAAACAAACAAAATCAAGTTTTTTTTATTTTTTTTTTCAATATTTCATAAAATTTCAATCCTTCAATGCTTCGATAAAAACTATAGAAAGAATTCACATTTTTTTAAACACACCGCTTGTTATTATTGCATCAATTTGCATATTCCTTAACTAATTAGTATGCAATTAATAAAAAACAAAACACACACTCACACACACATGCGTATATATGTATGTTTGCAAAAGCTATTGGAATAAATGTATTTCAATAATCTTCAGGGTATTGCAGATTGCACAAATACTCAAGAGATGTGTTGAACATCGAACGAATACAACATAAACAAAAACATACATACCCACTATTTCAATAAACATGTACAAGTGGGACAATAACGTTGAAAATGATAATAGGTTGTTCGTATAAAAATAAAACAAAATTTGATAGACCCCCAAAAAAAAATTTTTTTTTTTTTTTTAAACCACGCCTTTTGATGGAATCCTAAAAAATATTTTTTTTCAAAAACCACGCCTTTTGATGGAAGCCTAAAAAATATTTTTCAAAAACCGCGCCTTCTGATGGAAGCCTAATTTTTTTTTCAAAAACCGCGCCTTCTGATGGAAGCCTAATTTTTTTTCAAAAACCACGCCTTTTGATGGAAGTCTAAAAAATATTTTTTCAAAAACCACGCCTTTTGATGGAAGAATAATTTTTTTTTCAAAAATCACGCCTTTTGATGGAAGCCTAATTTTTTTTTCAAAAACCACGCCTTTTGATGGAAGCCTAATTTTTTTTTCAAAAACCACGCCTTTTGATGGAAGCCTAATTTTTTTTTCAAAAACCACGCCTTTTGATGGAAGCCTAAAAAATATTTTTTTCAAAAACCACGCCTTTTGATGGAAGCCTAAAAAATATTTTTTCAAAAACCACGCCTTTTGATGGAATCCTAAAAAATATTTTCTTCAAAAACCACGCCTTTTGATGGAAGCCTAAAAAATATTTTTTCAAAAACCACGCCTTTTGACGGAAGCCTAATTTTTTTTTCAAAAACCACGCCTTTTGATGGAAGCCTAAAAAATATTTTTTTTTTTTTTCAAAAAACCACGCTTTTTGATGGAAGCCTAAAAAATATTTTTTTCAAAAACCACGCCTCTTGATGAATGTCTAAAAAATATTTTTTTCAAAAACCACGCCTTTTGATAGAATCCTAAAAAATATTTTTAAAAAATCCACGCCTTTTGATAGACCCCTAAACTTATTTTTAAAAAATCCAAGTCTTTTGATAAGCCCCTAAAAACTACGTTTAAACCAGTGAGCAGAGCAGTATAGTCGAACGGGGCCGGCCTATGATACCCTACACAACTACCACGGAACTCTAACTTTCTTCAGATTTTTATTCCGAGCCTGGACAATATTTCGTGATAGATACACCCACTCTCTTGCACGATTAGAGGTCAAAAGCACATCTTCCTTACACTGACATATTTTCCGAATATTACTAATATTCAGCACAGTCCTTCTCACTACTTGTCCATATTCCCTTCGCCGTGGGTTGTGTTGTGATATTCGACCTATAATTGTGGCCTATAGATTGACTCGAAAAAAAAAACACAAAAAAATAAATCTTCGGTCCATTCATCCCAAAATTATTATCCGATCATCAACGAAAATTATAGGCGACATCCTTGAACATAACTGGAACCTACCTCATCGAACATTTCAAAACGATCACCGCTATATTTCCACCCTCCAGTGTGGTAATGGGTTACTAAATAACATCTGAATACGTAAGCACCTGTAAAAATTTTCGTGTAAATCCCACATCCGAGTACATTTGACAATATAATTGGTGTCAATTTAAAGGCCAACCACTCCTCTTGGATATACTATAAACTTCTCGGGTCTGTGTCCTTCAGGAGTAAATATATACGCCATAGAATACAAATTTTGTAATTTTTCACACAAAAGTCAGGTTCCATTTGACCTGCTAAATATTGACCTACTGATGGGTATTTAGCATGCTTATTCTTTGGCCCGATCCACTTCTCCGTGTAAAATTTTGCGATATTCAAGCCATAATTGCGGCATCTGGAGAGACCAGAAAATCCGACAAAAATTTAGTATTTGGTCAATTTAACCGAACTCTACCAATGCAAAAAATTTCGTGAAGATTGGTCTATAAATGTGGCCTGTATCGTGTTTACAAATTATAATGGACAGACGGACGGACGACTCAGCTAGTCGAGATATGATGATCAGTATACTTAAAGGTGGGTCTAGGACCAATATTTCGCGGTGTTACAAACTCTTGGGGCTGTACAAAGCTGACAACATAGTTGTGTATGGTATAAAAATCCACGTCTTTTGATTGATAGCCACTTCTGATGAGAGGTACCAGAAGAAGTGGCTAGATGTTCCTCATCCTTCAATTCATGTATGGATGAAATATTGTGATGAGCGAAGTTTGAACGATATTTGTAAATCGATTCCGATTTGCCTGAAACTTAGTTGGCCAAAAGAAACTTGGTGCCTAAAACCAATATTTTTAGGAGGCTCATGTGATATTGGGAATTACCATAGTAATTCCCCATAAGGCTGAGGGTATTAAAATTGGAAATGATAATAGGTTACTGGGTCTTTACTGGCATTGGGGACTATTAGTCTGTCCAACTTATCGCGATGGGCCCCTGCTGCTTCACGTGCCTTCTCCGAAAAAGCCAGTTCTTTTAAAAGTTTTCTTTCCTTTTTTCCCATAATTGTGCTGGTTTGGCTTTCTATGCAGTCGCTGTACAAATTCAATTTTAAGTTTCTCAACTTGATATTCTAATTCGAGGCAATTATCTTTAGCCTCTTCATACTTTGCCTACAACGACTGAAACTTTTCTTTAAGGCAACCGTTGGCGTCCTCCGTTGTTTTAGAGCAACTTCTAGCTCACTATTTCAGCACGTAACTCCGCCAAGTCAAGGCCTTATAGCCTTCATATAGCATATCGGCTACAAGCTTCGATGACCTATCCTTTCATCGCTCCTCCTCTAATGCCGATTGAAAATTGCCAATTTGCTCTTGGACTGACCTAAACCCTCGTCTTCTTCATGATAGGACCCCATTACCTTCTATACTCAAATGTATTTCCGTCACCGTCTTAATTTTTGCCACAGCCTCATTCTGACTCAGCATTTTATTTTTCAATTTTCTTTTGTCTGAATTTTCCACCAAACTGATAGAAATTCCTCGACCTTTAATGTAAATTCTTCAGCATCAATTTCCTCCACAATCGGTCACTGATCTGTCTCGAAGGACCAATGTTAAAACCTAACAACGTGTATGTACTCAATTCGCCATAAGGAGAAGTATAGAAATATAAAAATATTATAAAATAAAAATATATAGGTCGAACCACTAATATTCCGAAAAAAGAAAAACCTCGTCTTATAGAGACTTCGAAATATGGAATTAATTATAATTTACACCCTTAGTGATACTGCCATATGCAGTGTATAAAATTTAAATGAATTTTAAAAATATTCAATACTCGCTTATTACCAAATAACCTGAATTGATTTAATTTAATCCTATCGTATATCCCCAATTCAAATATGTGCATGCATGTTTTTTGCATACGATTTTCCTGTGGGATTTTATTCACAAATGTGATTTTGTTTTTCTCTGCTGCGTAGACTTTCAATTATAATAACTACAACAACAAAAATATCACACATGGTAACAACAACATCCCACCACCCTCACACTCGCATAAGAATCGATTATGACGTTGACATCTACACTTCACAGCAGCAAACAAACAAACGATATGAATGTTTAACATAAAACATGTTGTTATTGTTTGTATTATTGTTGTTGTTCTTAAACCATATAAACTCAAAGGCATAATGTCAAGCCAACAACAACACAAAATTGTATTGCATTTCAGGAATAAATTATAAATACGCTTTTAATGCAATACCATCAATAAGTGTCATAAATCGTATTTGCCATATGTATATATGTCACATAGCTAAAGGTGTGTGTATATGTATGTGCATATGTATTTGTTACCAGTAAAATAATATATCACTCAGAAACAGTTAAGGGAGATTATGATAAAACTATAACAAAAAAAATATCGGACAAGGGTTACCGATAGTTCTATGAGAAAAATGTGACGTTGGCCTGACAACTCTGATAGGTTGTTAGTATTCCATGTTGCACATGTAATATTACACCAGCATGGATTTTTGAAAAATGTATGCCGTTTTAGGGCTTAATCGAGATTACAGGTGGCTCATTCGAATTTAGAGCATTGACCTCAAATTAATGAATAATCCGGATTAATGGTCATTGGCGCCGGATAAAGATCCATTGACGTCGCCTTAATCCGGAAGCGAAATGAAAGATAATTAACCGGATTAAACCTTACCCCATTGTAATGGACCGCGTATTTAGAGCCATTGACCCGGAAATTTTTACTAACTATCACACATAAACTGTTCGACGTACGTTAACGTCCCGCTTTTTGACGTACGACAAACTTTGGGAATGTCTTAAAGTCCTCACTTCAACACTGACATCATATACTATAAAGTTTTCCAGATTCGAGATTTTTTTAACCACCACTAAGGATTAATTCAAGTAAAAAGTCATTGACCTCGAATTAAGGATTAGTCCAAGTTAAAAGGGGTTAGACCCGGAATTAAGTCTATATGGTTCCGGACTAATAATTAACCCATATTAAATGTCATTTACTCTAGCTAAAAGGCCATTGACTTCGGATTGAGAATAAGTCTGTCTGTTAAAATCACTATACATTTCCACGTATTTAAGACAGAGCTTTGAAATGTTACTACTCGTAGGATGTTGTTAAAAATGGATAATACCGGTTCACGTTTTAGAATAGCCCCCGCATTGCGTTAAACTGCCTACAAACCTGTATGGTGCATGCTAGGATCGTGAGGGCTGATAAACATATTCGCAGAAATTAATCAACTAACAAATTAATTTAAAGGTTTTTGGTCGCTCTAACTTAGTTTTCTGTATTCCGGATACCCAGCAAAACTTCCATAGATTTCCAATCTGAGTAACTACAATTTACAATTACATATTTCTCATACCGATATTTTGAATGCACATCATATGTGATGTTATAAAAAGTAAGGCCCCGTCAAACTTAACAACATTTTCATTTTTGAAATCCGAACTTGAAAATCCGTATTGATCCAAACATTGCACTTCACTTAGCTGGCTTGTGTCAGAACTTTCGTTCCATAAGCCGAGTTTAAAAAATATGTCCTGGTGCGTCGGTCTTGTGAGCAGCTCATCAATTGGAAAGGCCATGTTCTAAGATGTTGTCTTCCACTGATCTTGGCTCGCTTTTATATACCTTTTGAGCTAGAACATCCTCATCCATACTCACAACATGACCTAGCCAACGTAGTCGCTGCAGCTCGATATGTCTGACTATGTCCGAGAATAGTTCATTCGACGGCGATATTCACCGTCGACGACGCAGAATCGGTCCATAGATCTTCCGGAGAATTGTTCTCTTAAGGGAACCCCACCCATTCTCGATTTTAATTTTTCAAGATTTTTAATAACTTTGCACATATATAATTGAAGATTTAAAAGAGAAGAAAAATAATTTACAAAAAAATTTTGTTATTGTTTTGTTGTTGTTTTGTTGTTGTTTTTTGTAATTAAAAAAGTCCTTATTTTTGATGGCGGGCATCATAACTCCTCACTGGAACATCGGAATCCGAAAATTCCAACGGTGTTAGAGTACATGTCTGGCTCTCGTATGAACTAGGATTATTGACTTCGCTCTAAAATTAACAAAATTTTTTACCAAAGACCAATTTAAAAAATAAGGAAGATCTTCACCGATTGGCTTTATCCTAGATCATACGAAAGCTATACACTCCCAGAGAAACGTTGCAAAATTTGGAACCGATTGGATTATTATTTTTTGAGTTATTGTGCCCGCCATTCGCAAAAAAAATGTTTAGAGAAAAACGCATTTAAAGTTTGAGAAGCCCTTCAGCCGTCACTTGATGCTGACACAATAAATCGGCTATATCTTCAAGAGTTCTTGAGATTTTCACTTGAAATTTTGTAGAGACATTCTTTAATCAGTGTAGATTCGAATTATATCAACAAAAATTTTGACCCCGAGAATGGGGGGTCCCCTTAAACACTCTAAGGATCTTGTAGAGTGTCAGCTTGAGCTGGCGAGAGGTGGCCTTATTTGTAAATTGCTTACTTAGATCATAGTAGCATCTGTTGGCCAACACTATTCTTCTCCGAATTCCAAAACTGATGTAATTATTTCCATTTATGGCGGTACCAAGGTATATAAAATATTTGACTATCTCGAAGCTGTAGTTCTCAAGTTCCACAGTTGGTTCGAGTCTACTGGACGTTTTGCGCGCTGATACCATCAGCTTGGTCTTGTCGCCATTTACTGCCCGACCCACTTTGGCAGACTCCTTCTCAATTTGTTCAGACTGGCTGTTACCGCTCGCAATGTTCGACCCATTATGTCGATGTCATTGGCGTAGGCGAGTAACATGTGCAGTTTGGTGTACAGAGTGCCACTTCTGTTCATATTTGCATCTCGTATGACCTTCTCCAGCAGGATTTTAAAAAGGTTACACGAGAGCCACCTAGCCAGAATCCTCGTTCGGTATTAAAGGGCTTCATGATGTCCTTTCTGACTTTAACTGCTGACCTTGTGCCATTTAATATTATCCTTCATAGTCGTATTAATTTTGCAGGAATCTCGAACGCACACAAGGTTTTAAACACCTCTGAACGAATAGGTCTGTCGAAAGCGGCTTTATACGAATATGTGTAATTTGTCGATGTGTTTTTCGAGGGGTTTTCCAGGATTTGGCGCAGAGTGGAAATCTGGTAAATGGTGGATTTGTCAGGTCTAAAGCCACATTGGTATGTTCCAATAATGTTATTGACCATTGGCTTCAGTCGTTCACACAGTACGCTGGATAGCACTTTATATGCGATGGGAAGGAGACTAGTTCCTCTATAGTTGGCACATATCGTCTAGTCTCCATTTTGGTGCACGAGACACAGGATGCTGAGAATTCAATCATCGGGCATGCATTCCTCTGGCCAAATTGTACAAATGAGCAGGTGCATGCTCCTGAGGAGCATCTGGTCACTGGTCTAGTTTAGTTTGACTGGTAATGCATCGGCACCTGCTGATTTATTATTCTTCAGACGATTTATTGCTAAAGGAAATATTTTTAGTATGGATGTTTGACCCATTTTATACTACAGGAAGTATAACATTTTTGAAAAATAGCTTTTTGACACCAAGTGTCTTTGGACGAAAGCGGTTTCAAACAAATTGGGGTATATTTACAAATGTATGTCTGTTAGACTGGATGACTGGCTGGTGTGCATGATTACTATAGGCCCTCTCCTTCTGTCATTTCCACGAGAAAATGGTAAAAATTTGGCTGATAATCAATTTTATAATATCATGCGAAAGGAGTGTCCGACATATGGATCTTGCGGAATCAAGACTTAAAAAAACTGTCCAAACTATCGTGCACATGAAGGATATATGTATGTGTTCCAAATCCACCCAGAGTATATATCTATCAGCTAGGAGACATCTTCAAGTTTGTTTGAAGACTTCATATTCCCGTTTGCCCAAAACTAACTAAATTCTCACTTCATTCGATTCTATTTTATATCGAATATTATCAAAACATTGTGTTTTTGGTTTAAGTACAAAAACATAATGATTTTTAATGTTATTCCTTCAATTTTAAGTTTCTCATTGTTTTTCCCCAGCGTATAATGAAGAGGGATTTAATTAGTGGTATTGTTCTTTAAAACGCTCTTCAATTAATTTTTCAAAACTTTTGAAATTGCTTGGATATTAAGATAAGCATACATTAGGGTGGGATAATTTATTATAATATTTCTATTATAATAAAAATGACGTTTTTAGGTTTCCAAGTGGTATTGTTCTTTAAAACGCTCTTCAATTAATTTTTCAAAACTTTTTAAATTGCTTGGATATTAAGATCAACATATATTAGGGTGGGATAATTTATTATTAAATTTCTATTATAATAAAAATGACGTTTTTAGGTTTCCAATTTAATATTCCATTATTTTACTAGATGAATTCTAAAATGCCTATTTTCACGTTCAGACATTCCCCTTTTCAAAATCAAAACAAAAAAATAATGCTTAGAGAAAATTACACTTAAGAATCGACTTCCTTAAACAATCTTGAAAATAGTAAGCAGCACATGCATTTCATTTCAAATGCCAAACCCCTTAATTCGTACTCTACAGCTACTATCCGCATCCGTTACAGACCGTCTTCCTTCACTTTTACTCACTCTCCACACACACACACACACACACACACTAATACAACTTTTGCTTAAACATAACATGTTTTCTTTTCCCCTCTTCGTTGCAGTAGTTTAAATGGTTTCACTGATGCCATAAAATTTATGTTTTAGCTTAAGCTATACAATTTATTGAGTGTGTGTGAGTGAGGCTGAATGTGTGTTTGTGTGTGTGCCCTATGAGTGTTGTTATAGTATTTCCTTTCAGAAAAAAAAACAAGAAAAAACAAACTTTTTGATTTTGTTGTAAACTTTAGTTGCAACAATCGATTTAAGTGGTTTTATATAGAAATAACAATAACACACACACGCTCAAATAGAACACATACACAATTATCTTAACTAGAGGATGTGGGGTTTATTGGGGTGGTGGCCTCTTGGGCCACGTTGAAAAAATATGTGGCCACAGTAGTGTTGATATGTGGCTGAGATGATGTGTGGTACAGCCCACGCCTATGGCTGTGATAGTCCTCCTCGAAAAATATTATTTAAAAATTTAACGCCTATGGCTGTGATAGTCCTTTTGGAAAAATATTATTTAAACCAGTGAGCGGAGCAGTATAGTCGGACGGGGCCGACCATACGATACCCTACACAACTACCACGGAACTCAAATTTTCTGCGGATGTTTATTTCGAGACTGGGCAATATTTCGTGATATTTGCATCCTCTTACCCGATTAGAGGTAAACAGCACCTCTTCCTCACAGTGACATATTTTCCGAATATTACGAGTATTCAGTAAAGTATTCACAAAAGTCAGTATTCACAAAAGTCAGGGTCCATTTGACCCGCTAAGTATTGACCAATCTTTCTCCAAACAGGCATGCTTATTCTTTGGCCCGATCCGCTACTCCATGCAAAATTTCACGATGTTCGGACCATTGTTGCGGCCTCTGGAGCGACCAGAAAAACCGACAAAAATTTAGTATTTTGGTCCATTTCATCCCCTAAATATTAACCGATCTTTCCCAAAAACAATAGGGGTCTTCATTGGCCAGAACCCATCCTACATGCAAAATTTCGTGAAGATTGGTCCATAACTGTGGCCTGTATCGTGTTTACAAATTATAATGGACAGGCGGTCGGACGGACGGACACACATGTCTAGATCGACTCACGGTATACTTAAAGGTGGGTCTAGGACTAATATTTCGCGGCGTTACAAACTTTTGGGGCTGCACAAAGCTATAATACCCTGACAACATAGTTGTGTGGGGTATAAAAATCCACGCATATGGCTGTGATAGTCCTTTTGGAAAAATATTATTTAAAAAATCCACGCCTATGGCTGTGATAGTCGTTTTGGAAAAATATTATTTAAAAAATCCACGCCTATGGCTGTGATAGTCGTTTTGGAAAAATATTATTTAAAAAATCCACGCCTATGGCTGTGATAGTCGTTTTGGAAAAATATTATTTAAAAAATCCACGCCTATGGCTGTGATAGTCGTTTTGGAAAAATATTATTTAAAAAATCCACGCCTATGGCTGTGATAGTCGTTTTGGAAAAATATTATTTAAAAAATCCACGCCTATGGCTGTGATAGTCGTTTTGGAAAAATATTATTTAAAAAATCCACGCCTATGGCTGTGATAGTCCTTTTCGAAAAATAGTATTTAAAAAATCCACGCCTATGGCTGTGATAGTCCTTTTGGAAAAATATTATTAAAAAAATCCACGCCTATGGTTGTGATGATCCTTTTGGAAAAATATTATTTAAAAAATCCAAGCCTTTTGTTGAGATAGTCCTCCTGAAAAAATATTATTAATTTCCCTTTGTCTGACCCTACATGTCAGTGTGTAAATGTCATTTTGCAATATTGAATGCACAATAAAATTCAATTAACAACTTTTGGTAAATAATTCATAGCACGAATGTATGGGAGAGTCAATTTAAGGCTAACGAAGTACTCCGTTTCAGTTTCCTTGTTTATTCTAAGAAACTTGTTGTTATTTTTATAGGAAAAAAGTTGTGGTTGTTTGGAGGTTTTATAGACACAACAAAAACATAAACTCTGCTCGAAACTTCCTGTTAAAAATATAAGTCTTCCGGTCGATATATTTTGTTATTTAATAGTTGAGAAAAGTAAAGAAGAAGTAACGAACACAGGAGGAGGAAGACGTAGAGTGTGAAAGATATTCGTGTAATTGGATGCGAATGTAAGTAGAGTGGGTGGTATGACCTTAAAGCAAATATGTGTGCTGGATATTTTAATGGAGAGGGACAAGATATTGTATTGAAATAGTCAAGGTATATATAGTACTGAGATGGTCAAGGTCTTCAATTCTTCAATATAAAAAATGGACCTCAACTTTTTGTAATATTTTATCAAGCTTCCATTATTTCCTCATAATTTTCCTTAAGTTAATTTTCAGTTTATATCTATTTTCACAAATTTACCCCCTTTCTCTCCTGGCCATAGAATGTATTTAATTATACCCCTTAAAATTTGTTCCACCTTGTTGTCACGTTGTTTTTTTAATCGTTTTTGTCGTGTATGCACAATTTTGGTTTTTCACTTTGTAGAACATATTGTATTTAATGTTCGTCTTTATGTACGCCACTAGTCTATTATTATTGCATCAAATTATCATAAAAATTACCCAAAGTACTGAAATTGTCTGCAAGTTTTTTTTTTTTGCATTTAATTTTCTTAAGCATTGCAATTTAAAAGTACAAACTTTTCTTGAATAGACCATTGTCACGCTATGAGACACGCTTTATGAAGTCGATAATATTTTTAAACAGTGCGAAATTTATGAATATAATTTTCGTTCAAAGGAAAAATTTTAAAGTGGTTAAGGGTGGAGGATTCAATATTAATATATAAAAGAGCTTAGTGTTAAATGAGTGAGTGACTGACAGATCATCGCCCAGACGAAACGGCTAACGCTAGAAGCTTGAAATTTTGAGTTTGGGTTGCTGTTGGTGTGTAGGTGTGAGATAAGGCTGGGTTTTCGAACTAGAAGGGTACGAAAAGTACTAAAATGTACAAAATATGGTACCCTTTGAATTAGGCGAACGAGAAGAGCTATAATTCTGAAATTTGGAATGTGGGTCACTGATGGAAAGTTAGAAAGATGTACAAAAAAGGGGTTTCTGAAAACTCGACCTAAAAGTGTGCGAATACTAAATTTACTAAATTTAGTTCTAATTTTTGTATATATTGAACATATATAGGTCGAATCTTGAAATTTTATACGGAATAAAGGTTGGGAAGTGGTGTTGATGTATGGAAATGGTTTATGAAATTAGTACATATTTACATAAAATGCACAAAATGTTACTAAATTTGGTACTATTAGCATTTAGTTGAGCGTTTAGAGATGGAATCCAGAAAATAGGAATTTTAGAGTACAGGATTGTGGTAGCTTTAAAAAATCGAACTTATGTGTATGAAAAGTACTAAATTTTACTAAATTTGATGCAAGTTGGATTTAGGTGAACAAATAGAACAAGAGCCTTGAAATTGTTGGAGTGTAGGATTGAGGTAGTTTAGGAAATTCATACTTATTTATACGAAAAGTACTAAATGGTACTAAATTTAGTACAATTTGGATTTTGAGAGAAGGGATAGAGGTGAAAATCTGAAATTTGGAATTAAGATTGCTGCTGAAGATTATACCTCAGATTATACATCTTTGGCAATTAGAATTTATGTGTACGAAAAGTACGAAGCGGCACTAGATTTGGTACAAATTTGAGCTGAGCTGGAAACCTAAAATTTGAAATAATGGTTGCTGTTGGAATATAGAACTGAGATATGGAAGCATAGTACTTATGCGTACTAAATGGTACTATATTTGGCACAACTTGATTATATGTGAACGGATAGAACTGGACTGCAGATTTTTGAAATTAAAATTACTGTTGGAGTGTAGGATTGAGATAGTTTCGAAAATTCTTAATTATAGAAACAAAAAGTACTAAATGGTACCAAATTAGTTTAGAAATTATTTTTTGGGTGAGCGGATAAGGCTGAGATCCTGAAATTTTGAATTTAAATTACAGTTGGAGAGCAGGATTGAGATATGCCGGGTAAAAGCTAGTAATAAATACGATATTAACCCTGAAATGAGTTTTTTTTAAGATTTTGGACGTTTAGGCTGATTTTTTGAGTTTTAGTCTATTCTGAGACTTATAGTAAAACTTTATGGCGAACATTTCTGTAGAATATTCTGAGCAGTTTTAACCCTATTTTGAATGAGTTTACAATGACTTCTGGAACAGGGGACCGAAAAGACCCCTTTAGGGTTAAAGTTGTATACCAAAATATTCCTCGATATTTTATCAGACACTATATACCTACACTATATACACTATATACCTAAAACGGAAGGATTTCAAGAAATCATAATTCAAATTTCAAGAGATCAAAATTCTTGAAAAGGGGCCTCCCTTTTAGGTTAGTGTTTAGGTTGGCCTACCTTTTTAGGTTACCTCCCAACGTAAACTTTCAAAATGCCGATACACGTGTCTTCTTTTTTTAACCCCTCTTTAATCTTTTGAAATTTCCCGGTAAATTTGTGTTGCACAGTGTAATAAATTATACCGATTTGGACTTAAAATGTAGACTAATATTGATCATTGCTACTCCAAATTCAAATTTATAGCCAATTCCATTATTTCGCAAAACACCGAATACTTGGGGTACCATAAGGGAATCTTTTTGAATATTTCGAAATAACAAATTTAATGACAGAAATATATAGGGTAGCTCTTCGAAGGATAGCACTTCTAAGTAAATGGTCGCCCGGTTGTTTGGCAAAATTTGTCTATGTAGCTGATCACATGTTGTTTACCTGCCGTTTTCGGACTAATTCGAAAAACAATATGCATTCGATGAATTACTGTATATCATGACAATGCGATTGCTCACACATCAACACAAACAAGTATATTTTTGTTGTTTGGGCCATCGGCCGTACAAAAATTATTTAGAATCCAATGACTTATTTTTTTTTCCGCACATCAAGAAAATATGTGTTGTCAAAGAAGTCAATCGCCAAAAGATACTCGTAAAACGTTCAAAGCCCATGTTTGGTAGGCCTCCCAATCGCACTAGACAAATTAATTCGATTACGATAACATTTTACAAGTTTATAAAATATTGACCCTTTCTGGCGGAGAACTAGGCTTTGTAAAGATAATAGACTTCCTAATGTTGGATTAATAAATGTTGACCAATGGGTCCCATCTTCGGACTTGATCTAGGCTTGGTAAAGATAATAAGTTGTGCATTCAATTCTCCTGAACTTGGATTTATAAATATTGAAAATTTTGACCTTTTGGCACATCTTCCTACTTGATCTAGGATTGCATTTGCATTGTCCCCATAAAACCTCCATACCCGAGGATAATTTAAAGTCATAAGCTCATTTAAAGAAAAATATGTCATATCGGGTGAATACATTAAAATATAACGGAAATATTGGTTTGAAATTCACAATTATTCCATATAAAATCTGACAAAATTGTATGTTACCTCCATGAAAATGCTAAACATCCCATGAAGCAATCTCATAAAACCAATAGATTGAAATGTCTAAATAAATATTGTTACGAATATAACTTTAGATTTAAGTTAAGTTAGATGAATTCCGTTAATTTAAGAATTTGAATTGTAACGTAAATTTCTACTACGCAGTTTATTCGAATAACTTCACAACAACAACTACTGTATAGATTTTTCTACATCCTTCCATTTCCTCTTTCATTGTCTATTTTGTTATTGACGTACAATTCTTGTTAAACGTCATCATTGATGATCGCTTAATACCTCTTTCTTTGTTACTCCCTCGCCTGTATATATGTTGTTGTTATTGTTCACTCAATGTAAGTTTGTATGTGTTTGTTGCATTGGTAGATTGTTCGTAATCTATGTGTTACCAGATCGTCTAGATACTTCTGTAGCGACAGGCAAGGCTCATATAAATAGGGGAAATGGCAAGGCAGTTAGTCAGTTGTGAATCAGATCGCGAATTGAAACCGTCAAGTAAAGTAAAGTGCAAAGTAAAGTTGAGTCAATAAAATCATTGTAATATTCGTAATCAGAAAGAACCCGCGTTTTATTTAGTACGAACTGTATTGGGAAATAAAACAACGTCTACACGGTATTAAGCAAAACCTTAGAACGTAACAATATCACCCTCAAAAATTACAACACCGATAGGAATATTCTTCCACATACCATACTTCTACTGTCCATTGTTATACTCCATAAATCCCCCAAACAATATAACAAAAAAGTACTAAAAATAAAAATAATTAAAACAAAATCATATCGTAGAAAACTATAAAATAGTCTTCAAAGTAATAAAAATCAAAGAAGAGTCATAATTTTTCTATATAAATCTGTTAACCTCCTTCGGTCAGTGATTTACACAAAGTGACCAATATTGGCATCCTTCAGAGACATTAAAGAAATAAAAATAGCAAGCAATAAAAAGAAACACTTAATAGTCATTGTCATACAATTAGATGCAGTTAGTTAATGACATTATGGCGAACATGGAACTATGGCAACGAAGAACCGAAGGCGGATAGGGGAATGAATACATCTTGGAGAACAATAAAAATATTCCCACCGACGTCTACAATACTGCATTGGGATATATTAACAAATCTATTAAATGCTAACTTTTTGTATGGACATTCATTTGCAGTACCTTTTCATCTCTATCGTCCCCTTTTCTTACGCTCTCTCTCCCTCTCTCTCTATGTCTTGTGGCCAAAAAGTTTAATTGTTACATTTATTATGTCAACTTGACAAATGTATGGCATTAAGAAATGACAATAAATTACGTTTTATTAGCAACAGTCTTTCGTTCGGTCTTTTTTTCTTCCTTTATTCAAAGTGCACACACAACCAAAAGCATCTCATGTATGTGTGTGTGTGTAATACACACAAACACAAAAAAACTTATTACGACTGACAAAGTCATTCAGTTTGAATACGTGTGAAAAATACTCAATAGATTATCATTGGTCTGAATGGTATTTGAATTGGCATTTTTGCTCGCTTCCATTTTTATTCTATTCAAAGGAGCAACAACAAGAAACATCCTTTGCAGATTCACACATATATTTGAGATGTGGATAGTCAGGCATGGGATGTCAAATGGAGATTCAATTTCTAACAGTATGGGATTTTTGATAAATATTATTTTTTTTTCCAGATATCATCCGAGTTTTTTTTTAATAAAAATTTTCAGGGAGGACTATCACAGCCATAGGCGAGGATTTTTTAAATAATATTTTTCGAGAAGGACTGTCACTGCCATAGGCGTGGATTTTTTAAATAATTTTTTTTTCCAAAAGGATTTTTCAGGGAGAACTATCATGACCCTGATTTGATTCATTTTTAAAATGATATTTTTCATGTACTATCCCTGATATTTCAATATCGTCATCCCTTCCTATCAAGATATTCTACCATCAGAGATTCAGTTAGGTAAGTCAGCATCTATTGGTTATTATTCAACACATTATTTATATATTCAGCTTTTGTGGCACTTCATGGGCATTAAGTTTTGTGTGTATAGACAAGAAAAGTGTTTACATACATATATGTGTGCGAGTGTCAGTATCTGTATTTTGACAATAAATTTATATGTTTATTACTTCAGTTTATTAAGAAGAGATTTGTTGTATATATATATATATATATATATAGGACATTCAGAGATTTGCTAGTTAAGATTGCATGTATGTGTGTAAATTACTTAAAGTTTAATATATTTTTCGAATAAAAATGTATTGTTTTTAATGTTGCAGTTGTGATTTAAATATTTTAAGTAAAAACGTTGGAAATTATAAAAACTAAAAATAAATTAAGGGATTTATACATATTTGGACTATTTAATAATAATAATGAAATAGGAGTTGGAAAGCATTATTTAAAAATCAACGGCAATGGCTGTGATATTCCTCCTCGAAAAAAGAACAGTAAGGGAAGTAGAAATGTCGGACTGGGCCGACTGTGATACATTTCACCACCTTGGGTATATTCTACATATATAGGCTAACAATTTCATGTCAGTGTTCCCTCGAAGGAACATTGACATGAAATTGAAAGAACTTAAATATTTGATCGTTATCTATAAGTGAAGTTATGTCTACATCTCCACCACTTTCAACAAAACGCAATAACGTCATTCTAGTCTAAAATTGATACGCGGTGAAAAATTCAGGGACAGGGAAAATGTGAACAAAAAACTCTTCATGTTAGAGACATAGGACACCTATTGTGTCATATACCAATAGATTCGTAGTGACGAGGTCATTAAGGTTACTGGATGATCTGGAGAAAACTCTCTTAATTCCCATGTGAAGACTTATTATACAACGGGAAAAATAAACGTTGATTTTTAAATGTTCAAAATGATTTTTATTTTTTGTTTTAATTGGTATCGTTTGCCTAGTTTTGTTTATCTTTGTTGTATTAGTTTGGCTGTAGGCTTTTTAGAAATAAAAAATCGTTTTTGATTTTGATTTTTAATATTTATTATTTCCAATATTTCGATTGGATTCTCCAATCATCCTCAGGGAACTACAATTACATATATTATAACAGATGTAAATAATAACAATATGCAAATAAACTTACTTAAAGAAAGTTATGTTGTCTTTAAGTCAACGTTCTTACTTCAACTAAAGTCTAACAGATTTGTATTTGTTTACTGTGTGTCTGTAGATTTGAGCGCAATTATCTGTGTCGGTTTTGTAATTGAGTCGAGTGTCAAGTGGAGTGTTGATTATGTGCAACATCTCAAGAGTAAACCTTTTTTGATAGTTACTTTCTTGAGTTAGAATTTTTATGTCATTAAAATCTGGGGTATGTCCTGTTTTTGTGCAGTGTGCTGCAAGGGCTGTTTTTTGCTCTATGGGTTTGTAAAGAGCTTTTTGATCCGATTTATGTGCGGATATTCTTGTCTTTAATTTAGTCTTAGTAGTGCCAACATATACCTTTTGGCATACGTTGGACTTGTCTCCCTTACATTTAATGCGGTATACTACGTTGGATTTCTCCTCGTCCTGTATTTTACTTTTTAATTTGCTGAAAAGATTATTCAGCGTGTTTTTAGTTTTAAATGCCAGCTCAAATGTTGTGTTGTCGTAAATGTTAGAATGTTTTAATCTTTCTGAAAACCCACGTGTATATGTCATAGTTTTGTAAATTTTCTCGCTGTTGTCGCTTGTTTTCTTGGTCTCTTCTTTTCTTGCTCGTATCATGAGATTGTCAATGGTTTTGTCCGGAAAATCATTTTTCCTCAGGATATTCTTAATTATCTTAATGTTTTTGTTGTGATAGTCTGGGTGGCTTATGTCTAAAACTCTATTTATGAAATTGGATGCAGTGTTGATTATTGTTCTTCTCGGATGTTTAGATGTAAAGTTAATCAATCGTCCCGACGCTGTAGGTTTCTGGTACCAGTCAAGTTTAAGATGAGGTCCTTTTCGTATCACTAGTGAATCCAGGTATGGCAATTGGTTATTGTTTTCAAGTTCCATAGTAAATTGTACTTGAGAGTTGAATGAGTTCAAGATGTCCAAATTGTCCTTTATTTCGTCTTTTTTCATGACTGCAAAAATGTCGTCCACATATTTGGTCAAAATCTTTGGTTTTGTGTACATTCGCTGTATTGATGAGTCCAGTAATTTCTCCATAACTATGTCAGCTATGACAGGGGAGGCTGGAGAGCCCATAGGCATACCTTTATTTTGTTTATATATTTTGTCGTCATATATGAAATATCTTGTGTCCTTTATACATAGCGTCAGAATTTCCATGAACAATTCTTTTGTCATGGATGTATATGTTTTAATTGTATCCCACTTATCTTCAATGGTATTGAGAGCAAAGTTTAATGGTATGCTAGGGAAAAGTGATACAACGTCAAATGAAATTAAGGTTTCGTCGGGGTTGATCTGTATGTGCTCAATTCTTGCTTTAAAATCTTTTGCGTCTTTTACGTTATATTACAAAATCAAAAACGATTTTTTATTTCTAAAAAGCCTACAGCCAAACTAATACAACAAAGATTTTTATTTTTTTTTTTAAATCAACATTTATTTTTCCGTTAAAAAATAAATAATTATATTTGATTTTTTTAGCCCACAAAATAACTGTAATTTTATAACTGATTAGATATTACTTATAACCGCCAGGGATGGTCCGTATGACGAATTTAAAGGTTTTCGACTGTCAAAAAGGTGTAAACGTCGAAAACGTCATATACCTGTATAAAATGTAATAAATGTAGTAAACGTCATTTATTTGAATATTATTACCATATAGAGTTATTTTCAGGAATATACATTATTTTTACATATATATGAGTATTCCTTACTAGAACTTATTAAAAAATTTTAAACTTTTTGGAGAATAAAATTTGAAATTTGATATGGATTTCAGTAAAGCATACGGAATTTCCAAATTGATTAATGGAAATAGTTATTTTGTCAAAAACCTAATGGTTTTGCGTGGGTTTCCGACGTTTCTGACGTATAATACGTCGGAAATGTATGTCATTTACGTCACTGCTTCTGACGGATCATCTCTGATAGCCGCGTTACAGTCCCTGGAAAAATTTCGTGTGAATCGGACAAATATTAGGACTTTGGTGCATCATTTACCAAAGATCGGACGAAAATATCTAAAGCTATATCTAAATCTGAAACGATTTCAACGACACTTACTTATTTATCGAGTAAAAAATATCCAAGGAGTGGGTAAATACACATTTATTTGTATTTATTTGGGTATTTACTATATTGAAACGGTATTACAACATATTATACCCTATTTCCGGGTTTCTGTTATCAAATCAATTTAGAATGGATAATTTTACGATATTTTAAAAATTTAGCTCACGATACTGGGTAAAATTTTACCCAGTATCGTAAAATTTTACCCAGATGATTTTTATATCAATACAACTACTGGTATGGGAAAGGGGGCACCTGTGTCCAAGTTTTGATATAGCTCCCGATTTAAGGTATTTTTTGTCTATTAGACACATTTTACCATCAAATTTATTGTAATTTTGCACAGAGAGAGTTTATATATCTAAATGTGAGTTGATATTCACGAAACTTAGCACACCTCATTCTATACTTAATTCAGTACGCTATGCCAAATTTCGTGCAAATTAAAAGATATATAGGGTCTTTGGTGCATCATTTACATTAAATCAGACGAAAATATATATGGGAGCTATATCTAAATCTGAATCGATTTTTCCCAATTTCAATGCATATTAACAAAAGGAACTACGTGTCTATCTCATTACCTTTTGCCTGTTACAAACAAATGCACAAAGACATAATAACCTGTACCACAGTGTGATGAAGGGTATAAATATTTAATAAATTCAGGCCTAAGTCAATGACAGTTCTCCTAAAAAATCCCTGCCTAAGACAGTGATATATATTAAAATATATTATGTTAAAAATACAGTCCTAAGCCTGTGATAATCCTTCTCAAATAAATATTTAAAAAATCAACGACAAGGTCTTTGATATTTCTCCCCGATTTTTTTTAATCCTCGGAGGAGTGCAATAGAAAAGTATTTTAACCCTTTCCGTGTTTTTGTCGAATATATTCGACATTTAAAAGTACTCTCTTTTTTGCGATTTTACCGTTACTATTGATGTTTTTGTTTTTTCTGAAAGACAGACGAAAATGTCCGAGAGTTAAAATGAAAATGTTTTTATGTTTTAATATGTTTTTGAATGCAAAATTTTATATTTTTATTCCGACAAAATTTTTTTTGGCAATGAAAGGGTTAAAAACCAGGCCTCTTCCAAGAAAAAATATTTAAAAAACCACACCATTGGTTGTGATCAGCATTGCCAAAACTTTGTTGAGTTAAAATGCTAGATTTTTTGAAATAGTACTAGAAAGGATTACACTTTTTAAAAGGTGCCAAGAAAAAGTGCTAAAAAATGCATTATATCCTCGAACAGAAGGAGGAGTGTATATTAAATTTGTTTTGCAACACCTCAAAGGCCAGAATTCTTAATCAGAATAAAAGTCTATGTTAGATTTAGTTGTAATTTGATATTTTCAATTCTACATATGTAGAAAATTTTCCTACTAAAAATTATCTAATTTTATATTTTTGATTCTAACTGGGTGTCAAATCTTCCCACAAAAAAGTACCGATCCATGTTTTGGTATTGCCTCCATATAACGGTAGAAACCTATTTTTGAAGATTACAACCAGATTTTCTTCTTATTGCGGATTTTTGAAGGTTTTCATAGAGTCCCCATTTTTTAAGTTTTGGTCGCATTCTCTGGGTTCTTGTAAGTTAAAACATATTTAAGCAGAAAATTGTCTATATAGGTCTATGTTTGGACATATCACCCACATAAATGTCACATTTGCTGTAATTTAATTTTTAGTCCTCCTGGAAAAAATATATTTTTAAATCAGGCATATGGCATCGAATAACAAATTATTTAAGAAATCCACGCCTATGGTTGTACAGGCTCGTCTAGTTCTTAAAAAAATTCACGTTTATAGTTTGATAGTCCTCGAAAAAATATTTAAAAAAATCTTTTTATAGCACTTTATAAAATTATTTTTCTCTGAAAGATTATAAACAAATATTATAAATTTTACATTTCATCACGTTTATCTAAAAAAGTTCTTTGGAGATCAATTTTTTTATTTTTGTTTATTTGACCTTCCAAAGCCAGCGAATAAAAATTTATAGCTCCCACCCCGATTAGAAATTGAGAATGAAAATCAAATAAATTCGTTGGTAATTTTTTTTATTTTGTCAATTAGATTGATGTTATTTATAGTGGGGAGGGATGCAGCAGAAGCACAAAGTCAAAATAAAACATGTGTTGCGAACACAAAATATCGTGACACAAAATTAATGCTGACTGCCTAGCCTAGATGATAGGCACTCAGAGTGAGGGTGTCAATCAATAAAAACAGACGAAAAAATCAACGCAGCGAAAAATCAATAAAAAATCGAATAGCTTTTGGTGATCAAAACACCATAGCCACCGAGCGACCAATGGCAATCAATTCAATGCTAGAAGAAAATCAGTTTGAATGAAAACAACAACAAAATTGATCTGAAAATAAAATGCAACTTTAGACTGATCCAACAACACCAACAACGCGGGACAAAGTGACAAAAACAAAAATACGAAGAAGAAAATAATAAAATCAAAATAAACATTATTTTTAGATTTCCTTAAGTATTTGTTGTTGTTGCTTTTGTTATATTGAATAATTTGCAGTTAATCAAGTCGATGACCACTTACTCAGCACGGTGATGGTGTCGCTGATGTCTATGGTAAATTGTGATGCTCCAATGATATTGACGATCTGTGAATATAAAAATACCATCAAGCACAAATGCACCCAAATAAAAAATATACCGCAACCCATTTTATGAGACAACCACCAACATCCATGTCCAATATATTACGTCTGTCGTTTCGCTTTCGTGCTCTTCTCCCTTTGTCTATCTATTACCCCTCATCTCAGTTAATGTTTCTCTTTTCTTACACATTGAACGGTGGCCAAATGGCGCCCACACAAACAATGTTGTTGGGAGAAGTGCAACTGCAGCAAGTAGAGGCAGCATGCAGCATCTCATAAACATTAGCATCAGCAGCAATGATGTTTTCGATTTTTTTTCTATTTTTGTGTTGATATTTCTGCCTCTGCTGCAGCTGGACTCTTCCACCATCCATGCCCATATAAAATACATTTTGTTGGTGGTAGTGCTGTTGGTGGGGGAGAATGTCATCGCTGCCAAAAACTATGTAAATTTATTTTATCATTGAAAATGCAAATTTTGTTAACGAAATATGACAAGCATGGACTTCAGACCATCTTCAACAATATTCGTTGTTTAGATGGTTTGGATGGGGACAAAATTTAAAATGACTCATTTTGCAATGATAACAATATTTTTTTAGAAGATAAATTGTTGCAATTTATTCAAGATACATTTTTTTCGAAAAGTGTCATTTAAATATATCATCAATGGATATGGGATATGAAGTGGAACCAATTTCGATGAAAGGGAAAGTATTGAACAGAGAAACAAAATGAACGGAATTGTTCAAAAATGGCAGTGAAAAATATTATGCCTATGGCAGTGATAGTCCTTCTCGAAAAATATTATTTAAAAAATCCACGCCTATGGCAGTGATAGTCCTTCTCGAAAAATATTATTTAAAAAATCCACGCCTATGGCAGTGATAGTCCTTCTCGAAAAATATTATTTAAAAAATCCACGCCTATGGCAGTGATAGTCCTTCTCGAAAAATATTATTTACAAAATCCACGCCTATGGCTGTGATAGTCCTTCTCGAAAAATATTATTTAAAAACTCCACGCCTATGCCAGTGATAGTCCTTCTCGAAAAATATTATTTAAAAAATCCACGGCTATGGCAGTGATAGTCCTTCTCGAAAAATATTATTTAAAAAATCCACGGATATGGCAGTGATAGTCCTTGTCGAAAAATATTATTTAAAAAATCCACGGCTATGGCAGTGATAGTCCTTCTCGAAAAATATTATTTAAAAAATCCACGGCTATGGCAGTGATAGTCCTTCTCGAAAAATATTATTTACAAAATCCACGCCTATGGCAGTGATAGTCCTTCTCGAAAAATATTATTTACAAAATCCACGCCTATGGCTGTGATAGTCCTTCTCGAAAAATATTATTTAAAAACTCCACGCCTATGCCAGTGATAGTCCTTCTCGAAAAATATTATTTAAAAAATCCACGGCTATGGCAGTGATAGTCCTTCTCGAAAAATATTATTTAAAAAATCCACGGCTATGGCAGTGATAGTCCTTCTCGAAAAATATTATTTAAAAAATCCACGCCTATGGCAGTGATAGTCCTTCTCGAAAAATATTATTTAAAAAATCCACGCCTATGGCAGTGATAGTCCTTCTCGAAAAATATTATTTAAAAAATCCACGCCTATGGCAGTGATAGTCCTTCTCGAAAAATATTATTTAAAAAATCCACGCCTATGGCAGTGATAGTCCTTCTCGAAAAATATTATTTAAAAAATCCACGCCTATGGCAGTGATAGTCCTTCTCGAAAAATATTATTTAAAAAATCCACGCCTATGGCAGTGATAGTCCTTCTCGAAAAATATTATTTAAAAAATCCACGCCTATGGCAGTGATAGTCCTTCTCGAAAAATATTATTTAAAAAATCCACGCCTATGGCAGTGATAGTCCTTCTCGAAAAATATTATTTAAAAAATCCACGCCTATGGCAGTGATAGTCCTTCTCGAAAAATATTATTTAAAAAATCCACGCCTATGGCAGTGATAGTCCTTCTCGAAAAATATTATTTAAAAAATCCACGCCTATGGCAGTGATAGTCCTTCTCGAAAAATATTATTTAAAAAATCCACGCCTATGGCAGTGATAGTCCTTCTCGAAAAATATTATTTAAAAAATCCACGCCTATGGCAGTGATAGTCCTTCTCGAAAAATATTATTTAAAAAATCCACGCCTATGGCAGTGATAGTCCTTCTCGAAAAATATTATTTAAAAAATCCACGCCTATGGCAGTGATAGTCCTTCTCGAAAAATATTATTTAAAAAATCCACGCCTATGGCAGTGATAGTCCTTCTCGAAAAATATTATTTAAAAAATCCACGCCTATGGCAGTGATAGTCCTTCTCGAAAAATATTATTTAAAAAATCCACGCCTATGGCAGTGATAGTCCTTCTCGAAAAATATTATTTAAAAAATCCACGCCTATGGCAGTGATAGTCCTTCTCGAAAAATATTATTTAAAAAATCCACGCCTATGGCAGTGATAGTCCTTCTCGAAAAATATTATTTAAAAAATCCACGCCTATGGCAGTGATAGTCCTTCTCGAAAAATATTATTTAAAAAATCCACGCCTATGGCAGTGATAGTCCTTCTCGAAAAATATTATTTAAAAAATCCACGCCTATGGCAGTGATAGTCCTTCTCGAAAAATATTATTTAAAAAATCCACGCCTATGGCAGTGATAGTCCTTCTCGAAAAATATTATTTAAAAAATCCACGCCTATGGCAGTGATAGTCCTTCTCGAAAAATATTATTTAAAAAATCCACGCCTATGGCAGTGATAGTCCTTCTCGAAAAATATTATTTAAAAAATCCACGCCTATGGCAGTGATAGTCCTTCTCGAAAAATATTATTTAAAAAATCCACGCCTATGGCAGTGATAGTCCTTCTCGAAAAATATTATTTAAAAAATCCACGCCTATGGCAGTGATAGTCCTTCTCGAAAAATATTATTTAAAAAATCCACGCCTATGGCAGTGATAGTCCTTCTCGAAAAATATTATTTAAAAAATCCACGCCTATGGCAGTGATAGTCCTTCTCGAAAAATATTATTTAAAAAATCCACGCCTATGGCAGTGATAGTCCTTCTCGAAAAATATTATTTAAAAAATCCACGCCTATGGCAGTGATAGTCCTTCTCGAAAAATATTATTTAAAAAATCCACGCCTATGGCAGTGATAGTCCTTCTCGAAAAATATTATTTAAAAAATCCACGCCTATGGCAGTGATAGTCCTTCTCGAAAAATATTATTTAAAAAATCCACGCCTATGGCAGTGATAGTCCTTCTCGAAAAATATTATTTAAAAAATCCACGCCTATGGCAGTGATAGTCCTTCTCGAAAAATATTATTTAAAAAATCCACGCCTATGGCAGTGATAGTCCTTCTCGAAAAATATTATTTAAAAAATCCACGCCTATGGCAGTGATAGTCCTTCTCGAAAAATATTATTTAAAAAATCCACGCCTATGGCAGTGATAGTCCTTCTCGAAAAATATTATTTAAAAAATCCACGCCTATGGCAGTGATAGTCCTTCTCGAAAAATATTATTTAAAAAATCCACGCCTATGGCAGTGATAGTCCTTCTCGAAAAATATTATTTAAAAAAATCCACGCCTATGGCAGTGATAGTCCTTCTCGAAAAATATTATGTAAAAAATCCACGCCTATGGCAGTGATAGTCCTTCTCGAAAAATATTATGTAAAAAATCCACGCCTATGGCAGTGATAGTCCTTCTCGAAAAATATTATTTAAAAAATCCACGCCTATGTCAGTGATAGTCCTTCTCGAAAAATATTATTTAAAAAATCCACGCCTATGGCAGTGATAGTCCTTCTCGAAAAATATTATTTATAAAAATCCACGCCTATGGCAGTGATAGTCCTTCTCGAAAAATATTATTTAAAAAATCCACGCCTATGGCAGTGATAGTCCTTCTCGAAAAATATTATTTAAAAAATCCACGCCTATGGCAGTGATAGTCCTTCTCGAAAAATATTATTTATAAAAATCCACGCCTATGGCAGTGATAGTCCTTCTCGAAAAATATTATTTAAAAAATCCACGCCTATGGCAGTGATAGTCCTTCTCGAAAAATATTATTTATAAAAATCCACGCCTATGGCAGTGATAGTCCTTCTCGAAAAATATTATTTAAAAAATCCACGCCTATGGCAGTGATAGTCCTTCTCGAAAAATATTATTTAAAAAATCCACGCCTATGGCAGTGATAGTCCTTCTCGAAAAATGTTATTTAAAAAATCAGCGCCTATGGCAGTGATAGTCCTTCTCGAAAAATATTATTTAAAAAATCAGCGCCTATGGCAGTGATAGTCCTTCTCGAAAAATATTATTTAAAAAATCCACGACTATGGCAGTGATAGTCTTTCTCGAAAAATATTATTTAAAAAATCCACGCCTATGGCAGTGATAGTCCTTCTCGAAAAATATTGTTTATAAAAATCCACGCCTATGGCAGTGATAGTCCTTCTCGAAAAATATTATTTAAAAAATCCACGCCTATGGCAGTGATAGTCCTTCTCGAAAAATATTATTTATAAAAATCCACGCCTATGGCAGTGATAGTCCTTCTCGAAAAATATTATTTAAAAAATCCACGCCTATGGCAGTGATAGTCCTTCTCGAAAAATATTATTTAAAAAATCCACGCCTATGGCAGTGATAGTCCTTCTCGAAAAATATTATTTAAAAAATCAGCGCCTATGGCAGTGATAGTCCTTCTCGAAAAATATTATTTAAAAAATCAGCGCCTATGGCAGTGATAGTCCTTCTCGAAAAATATTATTTAAAAAATCCACGCCTATGGCAGTGATAGTCCTTCTCGAAAAATATTATTTAAAAAATCCACGCCTATGGCAGTGATAGTCCTTCTCGAAAAATATTATTTAAAAAATCCACGCCTATGGCTGTGATAGTCCTTCTCGAAAAATATTATTTAAAAAATCCACGCCTATGGCAGTGATAGTCCTTCTCGAAAAATATTATTTAAAAAATCCAGGCCTAGGGCTGTGAAAGTCCTCCTCGAAAAATATTATTTAAAAAATCCAGGCCTAGGGCTGTGATAGTCCCCTCGAAAAATATTATTTAAAAAATCCACGCCTAGGGCTGTGATAGTCCTCCTCGAAAAATATTATTTAAAAAATCCACGCCTAGGGCTGTGATAGTCCTCCTCGAAAAATATTATTTAAAAAATCCACGCCTAGGGCTGTGATAGTCCTCCTCGAAAAATATTATTAAAAAATCCACGCCTAGGGCTGTGATAGTCCTCCTCAAAAAATATTATTTAAAAAAATCCACGCCTGGGGCTGTGATAGTCCTCTTCGAAAAATATTATTTAAAAAATCCACGCCTGTGGTTGTGATAGTCCTATTCGAAAAATATTTAAAAAATCCACGCCTATGGCAGTGATAGTCCACCTCCAAAAAAATATGTAAAAAATCCACGCCTATGTCAGTGATAGTCCTCTTGGAAAAAAAATCCACGCCTAGGGCTGTGATTCTGCTCCTACGCCTTTGATAGTACTTCTCCAAAAATTGTATATATATATTCTATTTTAATGATATATATATATATATATATATATATATTAATGACCCATTTTAAGCCAATAAATATTGACCTCTTCTAAAAAGGAAAACCTTGACCTATTGCTCTTCTGCTTGAATATACAAATATTTTGTTTTCAAATTCCATTGGGTCGTTTTGTTTCATTGTAAATAGGCAGGCACCACAGCAATACGAATGCTTGGTAAGCATTTAAAGGATTTTAGTTTGTAATGTTGTTGTTTTTTGCGACACAAGTTATTTATGTTGCAGCAGAGCATTAACTTTTCTATTTCGAGTATCGTTTGCTTGGTCTTTTTCGAAAGGACAAAGAAAATGCCTTTTTTGCCATATGTCAAGTCAATGGTTACGAAAGGGCGAGAGAGAAAAAATTCAAGAATGTATGTCCCTATGCCATCCATTTATTATTTAATGTTAAAGAAATGTTTTAAATATCTAAGGAAATAGAGATAAATAAGCGAACAGTCGTAGATTTTTAGTAGATTTTTAGGATAGAATTTATATGCCGATGTCATTGTAGATTTGTTGCCTTATACAATAATAAACAAAAAAATTATCAAGCTCTACCCTTAAAATTTTTTTTCTGGACCATCTAATCGCGTAAATTGCTTATTAAATTAAACCAGTAAGGAAAGTAGTAAAGTCGGACGTGGCCGTCTATATGATTTCCTTCAGCACTTTCGGTATATTCAACATATGAATCCTAACCGATGTCGCATTTTGAAGTAAAATGAAATTGGATCCATAAACATGTCATTCTGCAACCTATACTAAATTGTTCATTTGATCAGATATATAATTGCTTCTTACAATGGGACAAAATTATGTAAATCAATTTAAAGCAAATATCAATCGGACGCCCGTGTATTATTTGGATAAATATCTGATGAACATGAGGAGTGTGGGGCAACATTTGCATTAAATCAGACGAAATTATATATAAAAGCTGTATTTAAATCGGAACCGATTTTCACGAAACTTAACACACATCATGCTAGACTTAATTCAGTACGCTATGCCAATTTCGTGCAAATTAAAATATATTTATTGAATTTGGTTCACAATTTACATAAAATCGGACGAATATATATAGGAGCTATATCTAAATCTGGACCGATTTTCACGAAACTTAACACGTATCATTCCAGACCTAATTCATTGCCATGTATATCCTGCAGATTGGACACAAGTTGTAACAATTTAAAACTTTTCTAAGACCTACCGATAAACTTGAGCTTAATAATGAGGTTAAGTGGTATGAAAACGTATAGATATGCATCAATTTAATAATAGCAAGTAAATATCGGCCGGGCGAACTTTGGATACCCTCCACCATAGGTATACTGACAGGTACTTGAAATGAAAATATAAAGTGAACCTATACAGACATTTCTACAAACAGATTTATGTAAACCATAAAGTTCACCAATGGGAAAAATGGAGATTTTCCCTAAAAACAACAAACAAACAACATTTCCGTTGAAGGTAGGCACATCCCCACTCTCCAGAAGGTGAAAGCTAGGAATAAAGTTCTGAAAGCTTTGGCAACTCCTGGTGGCAAGAATAAAGAAACGTTGGAAATGACATATAAGGCCATAGGTCGTTCCATCCTGAATTATGGACTTCTTTCCTTAGTGACACACAATGGTGATCCTTGCAAACAACCAAAAATAATGCACTCCGAATTGCAACCGGTAGATTGTCGATAGCGAACGCGATAAAATCCGTGCATTAACTGGCGGTCTCCGAAACCAAAAATGGCTACAGATGCAATAGTCCTACAACAAGATCCTCCTGCAATTTCGGATAGTGAGAGGCTTCTTCCTAGGCAAACCCGTTCAATTCTGGCACAAATAAGGTCCGGATACAGCAATGTTCTCAACTCGTCCACGGAGCCCTTAAAAGGTGTCTATTCAATTGTCCGTCCGAAGCTACTAAGAACTCAAAGTAATAAATTACAACCAATTTGGGCAAAAAAATGCGCTTAAATCACCCACAAAAATGAAAATTGGGGGTACGTTATATTGGGGTTACCAGAAAAAATGGACCTATATTTATAATATTTATAATATTTCAGCGAATTCAGTTGAAAAACTCCCTCAGGAACCCCCCAAAATTCCGAAAATACCCTTATATGGGAGCTATGCTTAAACGTGGACCGATATAGCCCATCTTCGAACTTGACCTGTCTGTAGACAAAAAACTCTTTGTAAATTTTTGCAAATCTATCTTAATTCATTTAGAGGCAAAAACGATTACAAAAGACGGCCACGTTAGATCGTCATCGAATTTTATTAATTAATCGAAATTAATATTTCGATTAATAACGAACGGAAAAACGAAATTAATATAGCCTCCATACTATGCTGGAGGAGATAAAACAAATAAAACATATTAAAGATATAAAAAATATTTAAACCAACTTACCTTATTTTCACGGTAAATTTTGGAATCTTGATTTTTTAATTCTATAATAACTTGAAAATCTTGCATTTGATAAATATTCTTGAATCTTGCTTTTGCTTATGTTTTTCTTATCTTAAGTTTTTCATAGCTATAATATTAATAAAAATAAAAAATAGAAGAGAAAAAGAAAAAAGATAGCAATAAATTAAGGAAACAAAATTTATAAATCCAACCCACCTCTCTTCCCAGATTAGATAATGAAAAATTAGTTTGGTGATAAGTGATAATGTGTTAAAAAGATGAAGTTGATTGATGTCTTGTAGGCATGAATTTTTGTGTGTTGTATAGGAATATTTTTCGTTTTTCAATTTTATTGAGTTATTATCAATGATGACTTGCTTGGCAAATATTTCAGTAGACTACTTTTTAACTTGACTTAACGTTTTTTTTCTTTCACTTAATTCTAATAAAAACACATAAAAAATGTAAATGCAAATCTTGTAAACTCATCACGTTCGGTAATCTCTTCTTTGTTATGTCAACATTTAAGGTTGCATACGGAGGGCACCATCAATACGAATAGTTTCACCGTTCATCAAGGGATTCTCATAGATGGCCTGCACCAAATGAGCATATTCCGAGGGTTCGCCCAAACGTTGGGGGAATGGAATGGACTTGGCCAAGAAGGTGCGCACCTTTTCGGGCAAAGCAGCCAACATGGGTGTGTTGAAGAGACCAGGAGCAATGGTGCAAATGCGAATACCTTGGGTGCTCAAATCACGGGCAATTGGCAAGGTCATACCGGCAACGGCAGCCTTGGAGGCAGAGTAAGCGGCTTGGCCAATTTGACCATCGAAGGCAGCCACAGAGGCAGTGTTGACAATAACACCACGTTGGCCATCTTGATTGGGTTCGTTGGCGCCCATAACGCCAGCAGACAAACGGATAACATTGAATGTACCAACGGTGTTGACCATCAAGACACGGGTGAAGTCTTCCAAACGGTGGGCAGTGTTCTTGTTGAAGTTATAGGTACGGATGGCGGTGGCAGTACCGGCACAGTTAACAGCCAAATCCAAACGGCCGAATTTTTCCTTGGCAGTTTCAAGAGCGGTGGTTACATCCTTTTCGGAGGTAACATCGACGGGAACGAAGACAACATTGTCACCCAATTCCTTGGCAACTTCATTACCCTTGGAGGAACCCAAATCGGCCATAACAACACGGGCACCTTGTTTGGCGAAACGTTCAACGGTGGCACGGCCCAAGCCGGAGGCACCACCAGTAACGAGAGCAACACAGTTCTAGAACATGCAAAGAAAAAAAACAACAAGAACAAAGAAATAATAAATGAAATTGTTGCTGTTGTTGTTAAACACATATTTTTTGGAGCGATTGTATAACGCTTATCATGAGACAGACAGTGACGTTATCATAATAAAGATGTTCAAAAGTCCGATTTTTTTTGTTCACCGGCCAAATTTGAACTTTGTACTTTTCACTTTCATTGACTTGCATGCATGCATAGTTTTGATTTGTGTTATCCTTTTATGATTGTCTCCAATGTTTTCTTTTTGTTCACCGGTCAAACTTGGACTTTGTACTATTCACTTTCATTGCATTGCAAGCAAGCATGCATCGTTTTGATTTGTGGTGACCGTTTTACAATTCTCTACCAATAATGTTATCAAACAATTGCAAGGGAACCTACCTTAATCATGTTTATGGTTATTTTATTATTATAGTTTCCCGAAAAAAAAAGAGATTGCAAAAAATTCCGCACTTGCTAAACTTCCGAACAGCTGCTAAAACACCGGTTGAATGTTCCACCAACTTCTGCAAAATTTATAAATTTTGATTGTCAAGAGTTGCCATCGTTAGTATTTCAATGCAAACTGGGTAAGTAGTTGGCATCGCGGTTTAGGAGGGATGATCAAATGGCATGATTGGTGAACAGTGTTATTTACATCAAATGTTTATAAGAATTTTATTAAATAAATAAATGGAAACCTAAGCCATCCGTTTTAATTTTCAAATCCAAGGCAATATGGGTATAGTTTTAATGCTTAAGGTCCCCACACACCATTGGGCATGCATGACAACATTTGCAGTAGTATTAGTGATTTTATGACAGTTTGAGAATGTATGTGTGAGAGTTTGAAAATGAAATGAATGATTGAAGAGTTGTCTACACACTCTTCAAGCACACACGTACACAGAGGTTCATCGGCAGTAGCAGTACGGCAGTATAGCGTGTGAGCTCATTTTAGACAATACTTTGAAGCTAGAAGTGCAATTCTTCATTTATGACAGGTATTATTGAAAGTGGAGTGCATTGGAAAAAATGCATCGGTTTATTGCCTTTCATAGAAAACAGTTTAAAGCCCCGGCCAACGATCGGCAACCTAAAAACTGCGTAATATTATTCCAAAATTGTAGTTAAAAAAAGAATTTGAATTGCGCAGCCGTGTATCCGCCTATCCATAGGGGAACGTCTTAAGCCCCATCCCTAGCCCAGGTACTTAAAAAATTGGATTGCGTAGCCTTTTATATTACAAAATTTCTGATAAAAAATCGAGGAGAACGTCTTAAGCCCCGTCCCAAGGCCAGCTACTTAAACACACCTTAATATTATTTTTACATTCTACTTGTAAAAAAATGGATTGCGTAGCCTTTTATATTGCCTTTAAAAAAAATTCTGATAAAAAATCGAAACGAAAACAAATTCAGATAAATTCTTCACTATTTTCTTGTAGAACTTCTTCGAACAGACAAAACAAATCTATTAAATATTTTAGTTGGCAACACTACTTTGTTTGCAACAAAGCTATCATTTCACAGTACCTAACATTTAAGTAAAAGAAGAAGAAGAAATTGCAAAAAAATCCTTAATGCCGGTAAATTTTGTTATTGCAGAAGGATCCTTACAGAAAACAGCATTCTCTTCCTGAAATATCCTCCTACCACTGGATAACTGGCACATTTTCCTCTCTCATTCCGAATTGAATGTTCAATTACCAATCTATTGAAAAATTTCTGCAAATCTGGATGAAACTGGTGAAGTGATGATCGCCGTATCAGAATCTCTGGAATATATTCCACGAGGTCGGCAGGCGGTCGATGAACATCCTGGACCAACAGAAATAAAACAACATCCACATTTGCCCTCAGAGAATTTGTTATTATTGCGTTTACAAAATGTCAATATATCGGCCAAGGAGGAACACAACGAATTTTGGTGTGTCCGTGAAATTTATGAAGATTTTAATCAAAGCAACAACAATAAAAATGCTAATAAGAAACAACAACAGAATAATAAAGGACATAGTTTGGACGCCAATTTGAATAAGAGCAGTGAAACAAAACCGCCACCCACTGGCCCACCGGAATATATGTGCGATTATTTGGTTAACTCTGAAGAGGAATTGTATGTTCGGAAACATACTGCTGTGTGGACAAGGGGTAAGTGAAAAAATTAAATTTAAATTTTAAGGTGATAAAGGATTTAAAAAAAATCTGAACATTGAATTTACGAGCTGTATCCATATATCCTAAATTATTTTTTCAACCTCATGAAAGTATAGAGTACGTCGGAATAGAGCTCATAGTATTTAAGTTGGAGCTTTGAAATTCTGCGCATGCATTCCTACTATACCCTGGTGCTGTTAAGAGCATATTCGCTGATAACTGTCACTATAGGGCCATGTTTCGACATTCCCTTTCATTTATTTCTATTTTTTCAGGCATATCCGATGAACGCTGTAATTTACCAAGACTCTGTTTCACTTGTGAAACACCCATTAAATTTGCCTTCTTTTGTCACAAGTCCTTCATCAGTTCACCCAAGGAACAATTGGCCGAAGAGGAATCTGGACAAAAAATCACCTCAATTTGTTTGATAGGTAAATATTTAATATATGTTTTTTTTAAATTATATAATTTTAAATAATTTTTCTCTTTTCAATTAGATCAAAATTCTTTGCGTGTCTATTGTAGCAATGGTGAAGATTTCCTCTCAAATCTGGAATTTCCCGTCTCACACGTGTGGCCAACACGTTTTGGTATCCTGTTGGAAAAGGTCGCTTCGAATACGATAATACAAAATCATTCGATTTCAATGCCGCGACTATTTTCTTTAAGTCATCCATTGGATGAAATATGTCCAGTACTCAATAAATCTTCGACAAATGTTATTTCATATCTTATCGAATCAGATTATAAGATCATATTCTCCGATGAAAAATCCGATTTGTTGCTATTGTGTGATACTAAAATTGGTAAGCATTTTATATCACGCCTGCGTAAAGCCAGTGCCGAGGAGGTACAATATATTGGAGCACAAAATGAAACAGTTTTAAGTAGCAGTGTTAATCAGTTCAGTGTGCACAAGCCCAATTTGGGTGGAACTGTTAATCAGTGCAGTTTCTCCCAGAGTAGTATGAAATTTAGTGGAGGTAAGTGGTATTGGAATTGAAAAATTTGTAAATCATTTTTTGTATTTTTTTTTATTTTAGTTACTCCTAAAAACAGCACAGCCCATTTGGGTCGCACTAGTTTGGGTACCTCGAATTATACAACACATATTAGTAAATTTTTGAATAGTGCCCATTCAATTAGTGGAGCTTTTGGTAATTTGAAGTAAGTTGTTCTTCAGCATTACTGATTGAGTTTTAATTTAATTTATTTCATAATTCATTTATTGATTATTAATTTATTTAATAATTCAATTTTTTTTCTAGCCGTTCCAGTCCAGCCTCACCCTTAAGTAATTTACAATCCACCATTGGCCAACATTCTATATCCGTACAGGATATACGCAAATGTGGTCAAAGTCAACCATCCAAACCCATAGTACCGGAATTATGTTTGGAACATATTTGGACTGAAAATACCTATGGAAAGTAAGTCTATTTTTATTACAAAATTGCAAGTAACATTTGTCAAATATCCACATCCTTGTTATGAAAATTGTTTGTCATCAAATCTCAAAAATCCTTCCGAATTCAAATTAACATCCCTACTTAATTTTTTACGGATTAATATTCGACATAAATAAGTTAAAATTAAACAAATTTTGCATTTTCCATAGCTCTCGAGACTTCTGTGAAATATCATCAAAGGCTTTTATACACACAGATTTGGTGGGACAAACTTATCTCTGTTATCTGCTACCACGTTCGTGTAAATTACAAATGGTCAGACTGAATAATTATGATAGCGAAAATTTAAACATTGCCACAATGTGTACTTCTATTGTGGCCAAGGATGCTGTTTCTCTGGAGGTAATTTTTCTTAAAATAGTATTACGTAATTTATTGTTACCCATTTTTTTATTTAGCGCATGAATATGATAGCTGTTTTGGATCCTTCGGGTACGCTAATACTTTATACCGGCACTGTATTGGTATCCAAAGTTCATATACCAAATACAATATCGGGTAATACACCGGCTTCTAAAATGCCCACAAGTGTACATAATATAACACCATGTATGCAAAATAAATCACCAAATACCTCATTCCCAAGGCGCAGCAGTTTATTACCATCTGCCCAAAAACCAAGTGATTCGACATTTGAAGAAGAGCTACATTTGCTGTCGCCTGTGCATCCTTTGCAGCCACAGTTTTTGAGCAGGTTGGTACTCAAATTTAAATACATTTAAAAAATAAAAAATAATTTTCTTTCAGATCCAATAATATATGTTTGAGTCTTCGTGATCCAGCTGGTAATCGCCTGACGCTCACCTACAGTTCAGGGAAAATGTTACGCATTACCTTACCCCTGATAAATGAAACAAAACTTGTTAGCCGTTGTATTGCAGCACTGCGTCAAGTTTTAAAACGTGAACAATTTATACAAATGATTACAAAATGGTATGGTTCACGTAATCCACCCGGATCTCGAGATTATTGTATCGAACAAGAATGGGATATATTTCGTAATGTTCTATTGGATTTAATGGGTTATTCGGAAACAATGCATGATGTTAGTAGTGGTACGGCGACTTCCTTCAATGCCGAGGAACCCAAGAAACGTAAGAAAAATGATGAAATCCACTCGGGTACCGATGAAGATTGGCAATTTATGTTGAATATATTGGATGGCATTGATACCAGTGCAAATGGCAATGGTGGTGGTGGGGAAAGACAACAAACATGCAATAGCATAGATACCACTGCTATTTTATTTAATACAATACCAGCTATATTCTATAGTTTTCATTTACTCTACGAAGATTTTAAATTGGATGATTCTATGCATCAGCATTTGAGGCCATTGGCCAAGGTAGGATTTCCTAAAATTTTTAAAGCAGCCATCTAAGGTTTCTATTTTTTCATTATAGTTTCTCCACCAGTTGGCCTTTGATATGCAATTGCAGTCGTATACATTTCATTATTCATTGGATTTCCCATGCCTTGTCCGCAGTGCTTCGAAGGCTTGTATATTAACCGAACAACATGGTTCACAAATGTTACACAAAGAACTGTTGACAGTACCAGCTCCAAATGTTTTCCAACAAATTGAATATATTTTGAAGGATAAGGAGAATATACCATTTAATTATGTGGATGGTATTAATGATTTGAGTCGTAATGTTTTACAGGTAAGTAATATTTTGATCGGAGACAGGTGAGATTTCTCCAAACATTTTTCGTTCGCAATAAGAATACCGTGTGAATCGTTTGGAATAGTTAAGAAAAACATTTCTCATAATGAGCGTTGAAAGCGAACAATTTTTTTTATTATCTCCCGGCAATCGATGTGGTTGATAACAATCTTTGATGAAATTGTTGTTTGTATCGGTTCATGGCTTCAATATTACGGGTCCACGCTTTGATTTATTTTTGGCAAAATATTTTTGATCCCGCCTTCATGTTGTAATTGTTATTTAATTTATTTTAGGTCATCTCATTAATTATGCATGGTCATGGAAAAATCAAGAAATGGATAAAACCATTGGACTTTGCTGAATCCGTACAATCATATTTTGCGAAGAGGCCAAAACGTTTTATATCTGTTAATGTTTCGCGATCCGAACAGGTTATACAGATGTTGATCAATATGGGTAAGTATCACAAGTCTATTTTTCTACAATTCGAAACCGTTTTGGAATGATTATAAAACTCACTCCAACTCCATTCTAACTGAATTTCACTGAAACATACTTCGTTTTTGAAGAACAGCATTAGCAAATAAAAATAGCATTAGCAAATAAAAATACTTTTATATTTCATTTTTAAATTTCAGAAATAACCCGAAAAGATATCGAACGTTTGCCGGTAGCCATACACCTCTGTATTGCAGAATGCTTAGAATATTCACGTCTCGAACCACCAATTGGTTGTTCTCCCACAACATATGAGTTGATTTTACGTTCCGATTTAGTTGCACATGCTAAATTACAAAATCAAAATTTTCAAACACCCAATTCGGGTTATTTGCAAAAAGTCAATATCGATACAGAAGATTCCCTGTCAGCACGATGTCCACCATCTAAAAATGGTATATCACAAATGGATGCCGCCCTAGATGATGGTATGGATAATATTGATACAAAATTGCTTAGTTTACGTTTTCCTGATGATATGCGGGTTGCGGAGGTACGACGCCTTTTGTCGTCTTCTGAACCGGTAATAATTGATATAACACAATCACCGGGTACATCAGATCATGAATTTATCGAAGAACAGGAAAAGCAATTATTTACCTTGTGTACAAGAACAATGACGCTGCCCATGGGTCGTGGTATGTTCACACTAAGAACTTCTATACCCACACCCACCGAATCAATGCCCATACCCAAGTTGTGCTTGACGGGTAAGGAACCGATCAAGGGAGCCACTGTCGAAATGCAACAAATTGAATTCCCAGCCAATATGAGTCTGTGGCCCACATTTCATAATGGTGTGGCAGCGGGATTAAAAATATCACCCAATGCCCGAGATGTGGACTCAACATGGATTGTTTATAACAAGCCCAAAGGTCAGGCGGATATATCCACAGAACATGCTGGATTCCTTATGGCTTTGGGTTTAAATGGCCACCTCAAAACCCTATCGTTTATGAGTATCTATGAATATTTGGTGAAATGTGATGAAATGACCAGTGTCGGCTTGCTGTTGGGTATATCGGCCACACATCGTGGTACAATGAATAATACAACAACAAAACTATTAAGTGTTCACATAGAAGCCTTATTGCCCGCCACAGCTTTGGAATTGGATATACCACAAAATATACAAGTGGCTTCCCTGATGGGTATTGGCCTGCTTTATCAAGGTACCGCAAAACGCCACATTGCCGAAGTTCTTCTACAAGAAGTCGGCCGTCCACCCGGCCCTGAAATGGAAAATAGCGTCGAACGAGAATCTTATGCCTTAACAGCTGGTCTGGCTTTAGGTTTAGTCACCCTCGGACAAGGAGAATCTCCAGCTGGCCTACGAGATCTTCAATTACCCGATACGTTACATTATTATATGGTGGGTGGTAATAAAAGAAATCTAACCGGTTCGCAAAAGGAAAAATATAAACTGCCCTCATTTCAAGTGCGTGAAGGTGATCAAGTAAATATTGATGTAACAGCTCCGGGAGCTACACTGGCATTGGGTTTAATGTTCTATAATACGGATAATAAAGCTGTGGCAGAATGGATGAATCCACCAAATACACGATATTTGTTGGATTTGGTTAGGCCAGATTTATTGCTGCTACGTACAATTGCTCATGGTTTGATAATGTGGTCAGAAATTCAACCCGATGAGGAGTGGTTACACAATCAATTCCCCGTCAATTTACGTTTTGATGTTGAGAAGGGTTCTCAGGTTAATGATAATGAGGATATCGATCATGAAGCTATAACGTAAGTTTATTAAATAATGGTTCAATTGATACTCAGAATAAAAATGTATTATTGTTTCATTTCAGTCAAGCCTACTGCAACATAATTGCCGGTGCTGCCTTTTGCATTGGTCTAAAATATGCTGGCACTGAAAATCCCGTGGCCTTTAAAACTCTGAGACGTGCTATAAAATTATTTTTGGGTTTTCCGGGAAAATATGTCGGTGAATTTGCTGGTCGCACAACAATTGAAAATAGTCTAATGGTTATACTATTGGCTATATCATTGGTTTTTGCCGGCTCAGGTGATTTGGAAATTCTGCGTATTATACGGTATTTAAGATCTCGTATTGGTTCGGCACATCCACATGTCACATATGGCTCTCATATGGCCATTCACATGTCATTGGGTTTTTTGTTTTTGGGTGCTGGACGTTTTACCATATCGAAAACACCGGAGGCGGTGGCTGCATTGGTCTGTGCATTGTTTCCGAAATTTCCCACGCACAGTAATGATAATAGGTGAGGGGATTTTGTAATTTTTTATAATTTTGTTTTGATTACATTTTTTGTTTTTCTCTTTTCTTTTTCCAGATACCATTTACAAGCCTTCCGACATTTGTATGTTTTGGCCGTGGAACCACGTCTATTTTTGCCTCGAGATATTGATACTCAAAAATTGTGTTTATGTAATATATCGGTATTAGAAGTGGGTGCTAAGGAGATGCGCCGTTTACCTATGGCTCCCTGTATGCTTCCCGAATTGAATTCATTGCAGAAAGTTGTTGTGGATGATCCCAATTATTGGCCTGTATCTTTTGAAAAGAATCGAAATTGGGATCAGTTGGTGTAAGTAAAAATTATTTATTAAAATGTAGATAGACTACAGCAAAAGGAAGTAGGTTTCCTCGTGATCACACATACAACACAATTTCCATTCCTTTCGCACCACTCTGTTCAATATAGACCTATTTCGCTTTAGCTAAAGTCTAGCTGAGACAATAAACGTCGCGTACTAAGGGGGATTTCAATGCTCACCATGAGTTGTGGCATTCCGTCCCATTTAATGACCAAAAGGAACGTTACTGGCAGAGCAAATTGATAGCTTCACGTTCTGTACGGCAAATGAGGATGAGGTAAATGGGAATAAGGGGATAGTGTCACAGTTCGACAGACATAAGCATTATGACACCGGGTCTGATAAATTAAGTCAACTGGCAGCCGCTAAACTGACAAGTATTCAAAGAGTTTACCAACCAGACTTCAGAGAACATTCCTTTCTTTCTGATGTAGTGTAGCAGAAAGGAAATTCCGGAACAGCATTGCATCAGCAGCCTCTAGAATTATACCTGCTAGTCGAATCCTGGTAAGAATGATGATAGGACCTCAGTCACATTTAACGGCGAAACGGTGGCTGATCCGAAGAAATGGTAAGTTATTTTAACTGACAGTTTTTCGAACAATCCTCGAGAGCGACATGGCGAAGCGAAGAGTACTATGTCGTAAAAATCTCTCGCAGAGGAGGTACTATCACAGTTTACAATGGATGGATGTTACATTTGTCATCCCTAACCTAAATCATCTTACAAAGCGATAGGTTGGAGTGTGACCAGCTATGAGGTGCCGGTGTGGCCTGCGAATAATAGTGCTACGCAATGGAGAAGTATTCAGACCTGTCAGAAAAAACTTTGTATATAGTTACTTATTACTCATACGCATCGCCTTAAGTTTCTTCCAAGCCAAAGACCTCAAGACCATCATCCTCTATAACGGGATCAAGGAAAGAGGGAATAAGGAGTCTGTCGACTTCCTTATTAAGTCCACTAATAACCTAGGACTCCTTCTGTTTGGTTTTAACATTTCTAATGGCATTGGACGAGACAAGACGGGGTTTTGGATTGGAGCAGATTTATTCCTGTATCCCTCCAGACCAAATGGGGCAGAATGGGGTGGCGGAAAGACTTAACCGCACGATTATGGATCGAGTACGCTGTATGCTGTTAGATTTGGGACTTGATTCCAAAATTTGGCCTGAAGCTGCGGTTACTGCAGCATACATTTTAAACAGCATTCCATGCCCAAAAGTGGTACGATGTCCTGAAGAGATGTGGACAGGCAGAAAACAGGAATTGGAACACCTAAGAATATTTGGCTATAAGGCATACGAGCATATTCCAAAGTCGCAGAGATCAAAACTTCAGGCCAAGTCAACAGAATGCATATTCGAGGGGTATAGCCAAGAAAGTAAAGCATATCGTTTGTTCAACTCGATGACGAAAAAAATATAACCACCCGTGATGTCGTATTCAGAAGAACAGATATGCAACTCTGATACAGATGCCACGAATGTGTTGGTAAATTCTGTGGTAGAAGTCATCAATGGCAACGAGGGTAAGATCTTTGTCGAAGATGTTCAACACAACCAAGTAGAAGAAGTAGTCGAGATTGCCGATGTTTCCATCAATAGTCTAAAGGTTGAGTTCGACGATTTTCTGATGGCAACATGCAATTTCAAGATGCTGAGCAAGAACTACCAGCTAAGTATGAATATGTAATATAATATTGGCCGTGAAGGCTTCCTTATTACTGAATGAATAAATAAATAAATAAATATGCCGAAATACGTCGATCTGGAAGACTTGTAAAACACGACATACATATTCACCAACTAGATGCAGTGACTGCATATCTCCATGGCGAGCTTAAGGAGGAAATTTACATGTTTCAACCCGAAGGATATGAAGATGGCTCTGATCGAGTTTGTTGTTATTGAATGCGTTTTTTAAAGGGCACGCTAAAAAATGTCTAGTCTACACTAAGTCAGGTGGTGACTTAGTTGGCCTTTATGATGCGGATAAAATTGAGCATAGTTCTTAAGCAACCGTCAAACCAACCACTCGTTTTCTTTTGGCCTCTCAACACATATCGAGAGATTTTCACTCATAGTAACAGAGGATATAAATTGGCCATTAAATTAAAAATTAAATCATGTGTGGGATCAGGATGGATCAAAAATGTCTACTGGACACGAATTGATGGCAGGATAACTAATACGAATCGTGTATGTTGACTAGAAACACACGATACTTTAAACTATTATTAAACTATTTGTCTTTCAATTCTTATGGACTTTTAGGTTCCGACCTTTCTGAATTTGGAAACAGAGGAGGCAGATGCATAAATAAACTTGTACAATTATGCATTTTATCTCCATGTTGTGTTCTTTTGTGTCTTCTTTCAGAAAAGCTTTGGAAAATTCTGCCTGTATTGAAATTAAAAAACGTTCCGGGTGTTTGTCACACTTGGAAGATCCAGATCGTTTGAAAAGTTTATTCTCTCAGACATTGACCACGGAACAATACATTTGCTGGGAAATTGATCCAAAAACATTGGAACGTTTCTCCAATGAGCCGTATGTCATTGGATTTACAGATCGTTTTTTGCATTTAGATGAACCCGACTCGACAAACGATGAATTGGCACTGAAACAACATCTGACCATGCTATTCTATAATGCCGTGGTAAAAGATAAAATGCATGTTTTACCCATTTATTTGGCAATTTATAATGTAAGTAGAAGTGAAATTTAAGATATGCAAAAATATTAAAGTCGGATTTTTTATTCTTTTAGCATGTTTTAAAACTCAACACCAGGGATCCGACTTTCTATAACATTTGGCAGTTGAAATTATTAAATTCTTATTTGGAACAGTATTCACATCCGCACATACTGTTCCCCAAGGAATTGATATCATCGTTTATTGAACAATTTCAAACATTCATTGAAACGTGTCGTCATAAATTGGCAGCGCCTTTAAGGCAATTCATTACAGCCAGAGATTTTGAATCTCACATTGTGGCCAATCTATCGCAACAGGATTTGGCAAAATTGGTATCAGTTGTCATCTACTATCAACTGACACCAAATCTATTAAATAGTCTAGTACAAAGACCCTCAAATTATGTTGGTTATATCAAGGAATTGAGAAAACTTAATTTAGAAGGCAACACCATACAATGTTTGTTGAAAATTTTACAAGCAACAAGTGCCTAAGGATTGAGGGCCAACAATTGAATCTATAATTTAAGAAGAAAAAAATCACCCCAAGAAATTCAATTAAAATATATTATTTATTTAAAAACAAGAAATACATGTATAACAAAATAAAGGTATGTATGAATTTAGATATACAATTTGGTTTTTTTGGTATTATATAAAATTTTGTTTTTGGAAGACCTAATGGAACACTCAAATATTTTAAGAGATTCTAAATATTTAAGAGAAAACATTAAAATTAAATTAAAATCCATTAAAAAAGGAACCTAATGAAGGTATGATGTATGGATTTAAATATAATTTTTTGGTATTATATACGATTCTAAATATTTAAGAGAAAACATTTCAAATTAAAATCCATTAAAAAAGGAACCTAATGAAGGTATGATGTATGGATTTAAATATAATTTTTTGGTATTATATACAATTTTTTTTTAAATTAAATTTTTTTTTGACAAGCCAATGGAAGATTTTTTTTCACATTTTTTAACTAATACCATCATTGTTGATGCGGTTGTTGTAGTTGTTCATGCTGTTGTTGATGCCTATATTCTGAAATGTTTTCCGATGTTAAATAGTTACCATCCTTGATATTGTTGCCCGTACATTTGTTATACAAATATAATGCCATCAAGGGAAATGGTGTCATTATTGCCACTGCCACGGGTATAACTGTTGTTAGATCGGCTTGTGGTTGTGGCAGACTTCGTAACAGAAATATAGAAATGCCCGTATTTTGTATACCAGTTTCAATGGCAATGGTTAGAGCATCAGCCGGATTTTGTCTCAATATCTTGGCCAAGATCCAGGCAAACATGTAACCCAACCAGGGCAATAATAAACCGGCTAAAATTATCTGTAAATAATAAAGTGAAATTATAGTATTTTTTATTTATGAACGTTACAAACCACTTCATTAATTTTGATAAAATCAATATTTTCGGTTTCTTAAGAGACCTTTAAGTATATGTTTAATAAAATATACTCTGAAAGAAATACTTCAATAAAACCTCGCGTCGAACGAATATTTTTCAAAAATCCATAATAAACCAGTAAGGAAAATAGTTAAGTCGGACTGGGTCGACTATACGATACCCTTCACCACTATGGGTATATTCTACATATGTATCCTTACAATTGTAAGTCAATGTTCCCTCGAAGGAACATACCCATATTTAGATTTAGAGTCATCTGCGTACTATGGGACCTATATTTAAATCTGAACCGATTATCACGAAACTTAGCATACATCATTCTACAGTTAATTCAGTACGCTATGACAAATTTCGTGCAAATGGACAGATATATAGGGTCTTTGGTGCACAATTTACATTAAATCGGACGAAAATATATACGGGAGCTATATCTAAATCTGAACCGATTTTTATGAAACTTAGCACACATCATTCTAGACTCAATTCAGTATGCTGTGCCAAATTTCGTGCAAATCGAAACATATATAGGGACTTCGGTGTACCATTTACATTAAATCGGACGAAAATATATACGGGAGCTACATCTAAATCTGAACCGATTTTCACGAAACTTAGCACACATCATTTTAGACTCAATTCAGAACGTTGTGCCAACTTTCGTGAAAATCAAAAAATATTTAAGGACTTTGATGCACCATTTACATTAAATCGGACGAAAATATATATGGGAGCTATATCTAAATCTAATCGGATTTTCAGGAAACTTAACACACATCATTCTAGACCTAATTCATTGCGCTGTGCCAAATTTCGTGCAAATCGAATGATATTTAGGAACATTAAATCGGACGAAAATATATACGGGAGCTACAGCAACGTAGCTCCCGTAAGGGGGGGGGGGGCCGGGCCGCCCACCTGCGTACGTCCCTGCGGAGCTATATCTAAATCTAAACCGATTTTCACGAAACTTAGCACACATCATTCTAGACTCAATTCAGTACGCTGTGCGAAATTTCATGCAAATCGAATGATATATAGCGACTTTGGTGTACTATTTACCCCAAATTCGAAGAAAATATATATGGGAGCTATATTTAAATCTGAACCGATTTTTCCCAATTTCCTTGAATGAGCTGTGCTAAATTTCATCCAATTCGAATAATAACTGCGACCTGTAGTTTGTTGACAATTTAACATGTTTAACGGACGGACATGCATAAATCGACTTAGAAAGTGATTCTATGCATATTCTCAAAAGGAACCATGTGTCTATCTCGTTTCCTTTTGCCTGTTACAAACATATGCACAAAGACATAATACCCTGTACCACAGTATGGGGAAGGGTATAAATGACCCGCAGCACTTTGGCTTCTGACACAGATAATTCTAAAAGACTTTGAAAACATTGTATGCAACACAAACTCACCTTCCATGAAAACAATTTAAACATATATAAATTCGTTACAATTGCAAATATGATTATAAACAATATCAGGCACGTTGATATCGGTTTAAGAAAGCGCACTAAAATCCGTGTCAAACGCTGTGAACATTTTTGTATGGCCAAACCAATGGCCAGTGGTACAATTAAGGCTATAGCAAATGTTGCTATATTTTTATATGGTATAGCCATATTGCCACGTTCAAATATCAAATGGCCCAGTGTAAAAATCCACAAAGGCATCATACCAAAGGCGGCAATATTACTAACGGTCGTCATTAGAACGGATAAATTAATATTGCCACCTAAGATTACAGACCAAATGTTCGAAGCACCACCACTGGGTGAAACACCGGTGAAGAATAGGCCCAGCTGCATTTCAACACTTTCCGAAAAAACGAAATAGCCAACAGCATAACTAATCAGCGGCATTAGCACAAACTGGGAGAAAAAACCAATTGAGGGACCCTGAAAATGAATACAATGGTAATTTAATAAAAATTAATAATATCGATTTGTTTGCACTTACCACAGGTTTTACAATTAATCCCTTTAAGACCGTCACATCCAGGGCAGCACCAAAATTAATGTACAAAAGTGATACCAACAATGCAACTGATCCCGTAAATACGTGATCTATGACACGTTGTTTACGTATTATTATCAATGGAAATGATTCCTTACTAATTTCGGTAATATTCTCCCGTTCATTGATCATGTGTACATGTATTCGTGTAAATCCCAAAAATATAACCTGTATTGTTATATTTCCTTGCCATTTCTGGGTGATAGGATCAAATTGTAATCCCCGTACAATGTCATTAACTTGTGCCAAATCACTGTTTTCGCTGTGAAATCGAAACATAATGTCATTTAAATTTGCCGCATTTATATCTGAAAATAAAAAAATAATTTCAAGTTAAATTTCAATTTCAAAAAGTAATAAAAATGTTTCATAATACATCCACGTGGATTTTTTAAAGAATATTTTTTCAAGGGTCACCACTAAAAGGCGTGGATTTTTTAAAGAATATTTTTTCAAGGGTCACTACAAGGCGTGGATTTTTATACCCTTCACCACACTGTGGTACAGGGTATTATGTTTTTGTGCATATGTTTGTAACAGGCAAAAGGAAACGAGATAGACACATGGTTCCTTTTAAGAATGCGCATAGAATGACTTTTTAAGTCGATTTATGCATGTCCGTCCGTCCAACCGTCCGTCTGTCGGTCTGTCCATGTTATATTGCAAACAAAGTACAGGTCGCATTTATGATTCGAATTGGATGAAACTTGGCACAGCTCATTTATTTGGCCGAAGGACGAGCCCTATTGAAATTAGGAAAAATCGGTTAAGATTTAGATATAGCTCCCATATATTTATTCGTCCGATTTAAGGTAAATGGTGCACCAAAGTCCCTTAATATCTTTCGATTTGCACGAAATTTGGCAAAACGTACTGAATTAAGCCTAGAATGATGTGTGCTATGTTTCGTGAAAATCGGTTCAGATTTATATATAGCTCGCATATATATTTTCGTCCTATTTTATTTAAATTGTGCACCAAAGCCCCTATATAACTTTCGATTTGTACGAAATTTCGCTTAGCGTTCTGAGTAGAGTCAGGACCGGTCCCATATATACTTTCCTTTAATTTTATGTATATGATGCGGCAAAGTCCCTATATATCCTGTGATTTGCATGAAATTTGGCATAGTGTACTGAATTGAGTCTAGAATGCAGTGTGGTACGTTTCGGGAAAATCGGTTCAGATTTCGATTGAGACTTGAATGGCATTATTGCGTTTTGTTGAAACTGGTGCATATGTAGCTAGCTTTCATATGTATTTCGAACGGGTGTCTGATTGTGATTATATTTTTAAAAGTGCGACGTATCGAATAGCGTGTATCAAGGCATGAGTATGTTCCTTCGAGTGAACACTGACATGCAATTGTAAGGATACATATGTACAATATACCCAAAGTGGTGAAGGGTATCATATAGTCGGCCCAGTCCGACTTTACTACTTTCCTTACTGGTTTAAAAAAAAAATTTTCAAGAGTCGTGGATTTTTAAAGAATATTTGTTTAAGGGTCACTACAAGGCGTAGATTTTTTAAAGAATATTTTTTCAAGAGCCACTATAAGGCGTGGATTTTTTTAAAGAATATTTTTTCATGGATCACTACAAGGCGTAGATTTTTTAACGAATATTTTTTCATGGATCACTACAAGGCGTAGATTTTTTAACGAATATTTTTTCAAGAGCCACTATAAGGCGTGGATTTTTTCAAGAGCCACTATAAGGCGTGGATTTTTTAAAGAATATTTTTCATGGGTCACTACAAGGCGGTTCTGGACCTTGATAATCAATCCGTAAGTATATGTTTTTCCAATTTTTTCGTCGGTAAAAACCTCCCGTCGCTGATCATATGCGAAGGCCTCTTGAAACTTAGTTTGTTTACATATATGTATTCATATCTGTATATAGCTCAAAATATTATCTCTCAAATGTAATAAAAGAACATGGTTTATATTATTTAAAATAGACATACTATTTATTTTTTAAAACTTCCTAAGTTCCGACAGATAAAGTTTTAATCATGCAACATCATATTGACGTACACAATCGCGTATGTACATTTGTTGTTGTTTTTTTATTATTTAGCTTTACGCGAGTATTGAATTCTAAGCTTACTTGTTATTTCAACCTGAATTTCAACATTGGTATCCATATGTGCCGTCATATTGCTTGGTTTGAAATGAACATGCCATTGTGGATCTGCAGCGGCGCTTTGCCAAGTTACTGCATTTAGATTCGTTTCACCTACTTCTACGTCTCTCACTTTTCCCGTTGCCCCATTGACCGGCAAGTGGGCTATTAAGCTAACCAACAACACTATGTAAAATGCATCAGTGCGGCAGTGCATTGTGTTTAGTTTTTTAATTGATTTTTTTTTTTGCTCTCAAAAAAATAGTTTTTCTTGGTGCATTCGCAATCAAATGGGGTTATGTACTTTTTGGAATCGTTATTTTTTATTTATTTGCGTGATAATTTCACAATTTTCATCATTCATAATTTATTATCTACAGTTTTTTTTTTTTTTTTGTAAATTTACAGAATATTAAATGTGGATGTACAATTAAAAAAAATTAACTTTAATTAAATAAAATATATACAAAAACACAACCGAACATTTTTACAATCGAGATTAGACTGTCGTTAGTTGATTCCATTTGTTTTGGGGGAGCTGAGTAACGTGCGTTGATGCCAGCCAACGGAGAAAGTTAACAAAACACAACGAATTTGAGAAAATAAACTTATTACTCTTTACACTCACATTAGACTCTCGACAAGACATTCACAATTTTAAGAATTCAAATGGTTGATTGACAAAATAGCTTAACTGCAAAACATACAAGACATTTTTGCAATGCTTAAAAAAAACAATTCTTTTTAAGAATTTTTATAAAACAAAATAAAGCCAAAACATCGGCGCCAATCATGGATCGAGCTGACCCCGATGGGATTATCGCTGACGATAAATTGTTGCTTGTCGTCAGTTATCTGAAAGACCTCTTTCTAAGACGGACGAAGTTGATCGACGGAACCTACGGTTTGGCCAGATCAACTTGTACAAAGGGGTCAAGGTTGTAAATTTGTAAGAAGACAACATCTACGACCCTTTTTGGGAAGATAGTAAACTGGCAGCGGTCCATGAAATACCGAGCGGGATTGTTACCTCAGTGTGGATCCCACCATTATTTAGGTGACTGGAGAATACACGGCGGTTAGTGGAAAAGCACAACGACGGACTTCAGATGAGGAAGTGGATAATCCTCACTTCATTTGAAAGAAACTGCGGTTTTGTGGCAAAGTTCGCTACCGATTCTGCTGGAGAACATTACTTAAGGAGGAACAAGGGTGAATTGCTTTATGGGATGGGGAAACTTCAATTCCGTCTCCCGCCAATAAAACATGAAACAGATAGCAGCAAGCGCTAAAAGCGCCAAATTTAATGCTTCTGTTAAATTTCAGCAATGGTGTTGTGACGACATTAGGACTAGATAGGGGTAACTCGAAACCCATATAGTCTCTGCGTCTATCTCCCCTATGATGCTCCTGCCCCAACCGGATCTGATGTACGCTATCTACTGGAGGCAGTGGCAGCACTGGTGACATAATAATTGGATGTGATGACAATGCACACCACTTCCACTGGAGAAGCAGTGACACCTATAGGGCATCCTATCCATTAGCATACACTGGGAAGAGATATCAGCCGGTATAGTGATCACAAAACCTGGCATCCTAGTTCTGGTACATCTACAACAATATCGTTTTTGTTAAAAAAATTGCTGAAAATTAAGAATAAGAAGAATTTGAAAAATTAAATTTGTTTGAATAAAATTTCCAACCCCCCAAAATATGTATCTAATAATAGATGTAATCATTATATGGGGGCTACCCCGGCCAATAGTAATAATTTTTATTAGAGAGATTTTATACTCAATAAGAATCCTATTGAAAGAAATTTTGATAGTTAGCAGCATAGAGATTTCTCCTGATCAAGCAACGAGAAATCAAATTGACCATATTGTTATAGACGGACGGCATTCGTCCAGTGTTTTAGACGTTCGATCGATACGAGGAGCGAATATTGATTCGGACCATTACCTGGTGGTATCCAAGGTTCGCACCCTACTTAATGTAGCAGCGAAGGTGCGGTTTAATGTAACACGGAAACTCGAAGTCGAAAAGCTGCAAACACAACAGATAGCAGAAGCATACTCCGCTCAACTTATCCACCTGCTTGACGAAAGGACTTCTTGTCCCGATAATAGTATAGTAGCACAATGGCAAAGAATTGCTCACTCCCTACAAACTGCAGCAAAAGCAACATGGTACGATCAAGAGTGTCCTATTGCTACTGATGTGAAAAACGCAGCGTATAGGGCAACCCTACAGACAGTAGCAAAAATTAATGCGTGGGAGAATTATTGTGGGAGAAAGGAGATAAGATGATCAGTACAATTTGGCTACAGGAATGCATGCCCAATGATTGGAACCTCAGCATCCTGCGTCCCAAGTCTCCTTCCCATCACATATAAAGTACTATCCAGCGTGCAGTGTAAACGGCTGAAGACCTGGTAAATCCACCATTGACCAGATTTTCACTCTGCCGCATTCGACAGCCCTTACTCGTTGAGAAGTGATGAAAGCTATGTCTGCGTTCGGCATTCCTGCAAAACTAATACGACTTTAACTGGCACAAGGTCAGCAGTTAATGTCGCATAGGTTTTGAAATTCGGAGAAGGATAGTGTTGGCCAACAGATGCTACTATGGTCTAAGTAAGCAGTTTAGAAAAGCATGGGTACTTGCGCAAGCAGATGAAGTGTTTGAGAGAATAATTCTCCGAAAGATCTATGGATCGATCTACGTCGACGGTGAATATCGCCGTCGAATGAACCATGAGTTGTACCAGCTATTCTCGGGCATCAGCATTGTAAGACGTATCGAGCTACTGTCTAGGTCATGTTATGAGAATGGATGAGGATGCCCCACCACAAAAGGCATATAAAGGCGAACCTACTGATGTATTCTTTTCCTTATTTATTTATAAACTTCGTATGTGTCGATGATCATCATTTTCATTCAAACTACAATATTTGATATTGTTTTTTTGACCCCAGTATTTCCTATAAAGATATATAGCCAATAATGGGAAAGGTGTCATTATTGCCACAGAAACTGGTATAACTGTTGTTAAATCGGCCTGAGGTTGTGGTAGACTACGAAGAAGAAATATTGCAATGCCAGTATTTTGTATACCCGTCTCAATGGCAATGGTAAGGGCATCAGCGGCACTTTGATTTAGATTACGAGCTAAATACCACGCCAAACCGTAACCCAGCCATGGAAGTAAGGAGCCAGCCAAAATGATCTAAAAATAAAATCAAATTATTTTTTATTAAAATTTTTACAGGATTAGGATACTTACCCTCCATGAAAATAATTCAAATAAATATAGATTTGTCACTGTTGCAAATATAATGATGAATAGTATTAAACACTTTGAAATAGGTTCCAAAAAACGCACCAATATTTTGCTATATTTAGGAGAATATTTTTGTATACCAACACCAATGGCTAGGGGTATTACCAGGGCCACAGCAAATGTGGCAATTTTTGAGTATGGTATTATCATATTACCACGTCTGAATATTACTTGACCCAATGTAAATATCCATAATGGTATCATACCGAACGCCGCCACATTGCTTAGACTTGTCATTAGCAGGGACAAATTCATATTTCCGCCCAAAATAACAGTCCACATATTGGAGGCCCCACCACTGGGTGAAATTCCCGTAAAAAATAAACCCAATTGCATTTCTATGCTATGGGGAAATACAACAACAGCAAGAACATAACTTAACACAGGCATTAAGATGAATTGGGTTATAAACCCAATAAGGGGACCCTGAAAAGTAACAAATTTTAGATAAATTATTTATAAATCCAATATTATTTTAGATTTTATACACACCACAGGTTTTATAATTAATTTCCTAAGGACCTTCAAATCCATTGCAGCTCCAAAATTCACATAGAGTAATGAGACCAATAATGCCACTGACCCAGTAAAAATGTGATCAATCAATCGTGGTTTCCTTATGATTATCAATGGCAAAAATTCTTTGCTAATTTCCACATGATTATTTTTGTCATCTATCATTCGAACATAGATTTTTGTAAAACCTAATAATTTAACATCAACTGTTATGAAACCACTCCATTTCCGAATTGTTTCATCAATTTGAGAGCCCACAACTTCGTTTTTGACCTTGGCCAAGTGTTCGTCTTCCGCATAAAATTCAAATGTTATGTCATTTAAATTTTGAAAATCAACATCTACTGCAATAAAATAAGAAAGAACATTACATTTATTCATTTTTTTTAAATTTCATATCCGAACATACCCCTCAGTTCCGCTTCAATGTTAATAACACTATTCATGTGGGCTGTTATGTTAGCTGGCTTAAACACAACATGCCATTGTGGCAACGTCTCTTCTCTTTGAAGTTCTCTAAGTGTTCGATGTTTTCGTCTTGTTGTTGTTGTTTTTGTAGCTTCAATTGGACATGACCAAGAGATTAAACTTGTAAAGAGACACATAGCCACCATTATTTTGGGAAAGTAAAACATTGTCATTTTTGTTAGCAAACAATTATTTGGATTTAATTTTTTAAAATAAATTGTAAAACAATAAAATTCACTTGTTGAAAATAGGTGTAAATAAATATCCCACTTTTAGAAGTGTTTTCTGTAGCCGTACTTCCGCCGATCGCAGCTTATTTACATTGAAAACCAAAACAAACTAGATCGAAGTAAATTTCGCTGAGCACGAAGAGAATGGTTGTTGCTTTTGAAATGAGAAATATTTAAAGGTAGTTAGTAAAGTCGTAACGGATTCGTTGTCTAGTTCGGATAGGCGTAGAATCCCATTCAATTCAAATGTACATTACACGATTTTTAAAGAATCCACCATTATTTGTACGTACAGATCCTAGATAATATTATTTAAAAAAAATTCATGAATATCTGCCAAACAAATCCATGATTCAAAGTCGACTCGCTACTTCGTATGCGGAAGGGAATACAAAATTAATAATATTTTATATGGAAATTGTTGCATATTTGTTATACCATAATTCCGGATTGGGTGGCGTAAGGGATGATAGATACCAAGCAACGGCTTGGTATCTACAGACCAAAGACATATTTTACGAGCGCCTAGAAACAGCATATGACCACTACCTTGACATTAAAATTCTGCTGGGAGATTTTAATGCAAAAATCGGAAGGGAAAATATCATTGGCCCCACCGTCGGAAAATTCAGCCGCCATGAAGAAACATCAGTCAACGCCATGAGGTTGATTGACTTCGCGGCAGCAAAAAACATGGTAGTTAGCAGCACCAGATTCAAGCATCTCGATATAGACAAGGCCACTTGGATTTCTCCAGATCAAACAAATCAAATTGATTAAGTTTTAACAGACGGAAGGCATTCATCCAGTGTTTTAGACGTTGCATCGATACGAGGAGCGAATATCGATTCGGACATTGTAGCAGTCAAGGTTCCAACCCGTCTTAATGTAGCAGCAAAGGTGCGATTTAATGTAACACGGAAATTCGATGTCGGAAAGTTGCACACACAACAGGCCTACTCCGCTCAACTTATCCACTTGCTCCTTCCAATTACATATAAAGTTCTATCCAGCGCACTGTGTGAACGACTGAAGCCAATGGTCAATGACATTATTGGACCAATGCGTCTTCAAACTTGGCACACATATAATCAAGTTGTACCAAATATTGTACCTTTTAGTAACTATTATACTTACATATACCAATTCGACTCTCCAACAGCAACCTTTATTCCAAATTTTAGGATTCCAGATCTCTGCGTTCACCTAATTTCAAATTGTACCAAATCTTGTGCCGTTTAGTACTCATCGTACACATAAATACTAATTTTAAAAGCTGTCATTATAGCTCAATCCTCAACAGTGATCTTAATTCCAAATATCAGGTTTTCAGGTCTATCCGTTCGCCCAAAATTCAAATCGTACTAAATTTAGTACTTTTCACAACCATAAGTACGAATTTCCTAAACTACCTCAATCCCACACTCCAACAGTCATTTTAATTTCCAATTTTAAGACGCCTGTTCACCTACATGTAACTAGTACGAAATTTAGTACCATTTAGTATTTTTCGTACACATAGGTACGATTTTTTAAGCTACCACAATCCTGTACTCTAATAATAATCTTAATTCCTATTTTCAGGATTCCATCTCTATACTCTCACCTAAATGCAATTAGTACCAAATTAAGTTCCATTCCCAACGTGTATTACATATAAAATTTCAAGATTTTAGCTATACATGTTAAATATATACACAATTAGAACCAAATTTAGTAAAGTTTAGTACGTTTCGTACACTTACAGGTCGAAGTTCCAAAAATCCTTTTGTACATCTTAAAAACTTTTCATCAGTGACCTGCATTCCCAATTTCAGAGGTCTAGCTCTTCACGTTTGCTTAATACAATTGGTACCACATTTAGTACTTTTCGTACCCTTCTAGTTCGAATTTCTAAAAACCACAGCCTTATCACTCGCCTAAACATCAACAACAATCCACACTAAAAATTCCACACAGAGGGGTCTACGATCCAAAACGACCCGAGTCTTACTCGGCCAACGTCTGTCACCTCAGCCCATTGTGTAAATCCATTAGGGCTGCTACAAGAACAACAACAAAAAATTCCAAGCTTCTAGCTTCAGCCGTTTTGAATTTAGTTCTTAAATTTACTATTTGGCATAATATCTGACATTCCACATCATTGTTATTGAATTAATTTTGGCCCATTGTATGGAGGTACCAGAAGGGGTGGACCAATATATCGATGGGCACAGTGTCTATACCCTCATTATTCATAAGGCTGAGGGCATATAAATAGCCTGAGAATCCTCCACAATTAAAGAGAGATCGTTACATTAGGAAAAAACAGTGTTTTGTCCGACGATTTGTTTTCAAAAATGACGATGAAACAATTCGAAGTGTTTTGGTTATGAGATAATCGATGTTCCTTGCTGTTATTGAAGAATATGATTTGGAGAATATGTGGTTTCAACAAGACGTGTCATGTGCCACATACACCTCGAGCCAAAATGGCTTTATTGCCATTGCCCATGGCTACTGGCCGTGTTGTTTCTCGTTATCGCGATATCAGGATCATACGATTTGACATCATCACTACCTACAGAAAAATATTTCATCCGCAGAAGTCCCAAAGCTTTTTTCTACTTAATATTTACTATATATATTATCTAAAACTTATTCTATCAATGACGATTTATATTTGAACAAAAATTATAGCATTTATAAATGCATCCATCTGTGCAAATAGATTTTTTTAATAAAATTAGAACAAAAACTGATTGAAAATATTTGGCATGTGCATGCAAATTTCTATTTGCACACACAAGTTATGACAGAGTAAAACAAAAAAGCACCGTTGAAAAAAATTCTTCAAAAATCCAAGCCTTCTAATAGTCCTTGAACAAAAATTCTTCGAAATGCACGCCTTCTGATAGTCGTTGAAAAAATATTCTTCGAAAATCCACGCCTTCTGATAGTCGTTGAAAAAATATTCTTCGAAAATCTACGCCTTCTGATAGTCGTTGAAAAAAACATAACGTAATTCATCGGATTGAAAGGGGTACATTTTCAAAATCAGAACTGTTCTGATTTTCATACTGCATGAAATGTTCACACATGCCCTGTGGTGCACAGAGGCTTAATAAAAAAAATACATTTCCATTATCATTAGTTTACAAATTCTTTGTCAACAGCATCATAATTTTATTTGTTTTATTACTTAAAATCGAATAGAAAAAGTTGCGAAATATTTCATTTCAAAACATAATTTCTCTTTTTTGAAGAGGGAGGGAGAAGGAGATGACATTATATTTCAAATTATTGTAAAAATCATAACGTAAAATTAGAAAATAAAATGAAACAAAATCCGATAATTCTAATATCTATAATGATCAGGCTTGAAGGGACCATTGATGGGAATACCCAAATATTTAGCTTGTTTCTCTGACAATTTGGTCAATTTAACACCCAATTTCTCCAAGTGCAAACTGGCAACTTCTTCATCCAAATGCTTGGGCAAGACATGAACACCGACAGCGTACTGTTCCGATTTGGTCCACAATTCGATTTGAGCCAAAACTTGATTTGTGAAGGAGTTGGACATGACGAAACTGGGATGACCATGGGCACAACCCAGATTGACCAAACGACCTTCAGCCAAGACAATAATGTGACGGCCATTGGGCAGGGTGTAACGATCAACTTGAGGTTTAACATTCACCTTTTCGACGGCATTGGTATTCAACCAGGCGACATCGATTTCACAATCGAAATGGCCAATGTTGCAGACAATGGCATCATCGTTCATGTTCAAAAAGTGTTCACCGGTGATGATGTCGATGCAGCCAGTGGTGGTGACGAAGATGGTAGCTTCTTTGCTGGCCTCCTCCATGGTGGTGACTTCATAGCCTTCCATGGCAGCTTGCAAGGCATTGATGGGATCAATTTCGGTGATGAGAACACGGCCACCGAAACCCTTCAAGGCTTGGGCACAACCCTTGCCTACATCACCGTAACCGGCAACAACACAAACCTTGCCAGCGATCATGACATCTGTGGCACGCTTGATACCATCGATAAGAGATTCACGGCAGCCATACAAGTTATCGAATTTGCTCTTGGTAACCGAGTCATTGACATTGATGGCTGGTACACCCAAACGTCCCTCCTTGAACATTTTGTACAAATTGTGAACACCGGTGGTGGTCTCCTCGGACAAACCCTTGATGCCCTTCAAGTATTGAGGGTATTTTTCATGGACCAAATTGGTCAAATCACCACCATCATCCAAGATCATGTTCAAGGGTTGACCATCGGGGAAGACCAAAGTTTGTTCAATGCACCATTGGTATTCTTCTTCGGTTTCACCCTTCCAGGCATAGACGGGTACACCGGTGGCGGCAATAGCAGCAGCAGCATGATCTTGTGTACTGAAAATGTTACAGCTGGACCATTGAACCTATTGATAAAAAACGAGGAGGAAATAATTTAAAGAAATTGATTAATATTATTATAGTTTTTAATGGCGACCTTGATTGTACAAAAATATAAGGCGATAATTGAATAAAAAAACATAAAGAGAAACACACATGTTTCTTAGAGATAATCCAATAAAAGATCAAGCGCCTGATGACCCCGATTGTTGTCACCAGCAAACAGCATTCACTCATTACTAATCACAGTTATTTGTGATAATAGTTTTCAGATTTCAATTTGTTGGAAAAAAAGAGGAGGGGCCTAAAATACTGGCTTTCATGTGCGTAATACATCTAAGCTTTATCTCTTTTTTGTTTTCTTTTCATATGGTGAAATTCATTTTAATTTAAAAATAAAAAAATAAAGATTTGTGATAACCAAATTTGAGGTCGTTTGGAGATGACCCCTGCCTGATGCTTAGAAAGTAAATTTAAATATGTAACAATTTGGCCAGAGCAATAAAAACAATAGCATTTCCTTGTCAAAAATATAACGCAGAAAAATTTTTGTATAAACATAGATGGTTGTAAAATGGTTAACAAAAGATTAAATCGGATTTGGAAACTCTGATTTGACAAAAAAAAAAAAAAATACAAAACAAAAATGATAGGATTATCATAGAGATTTCGAAATCATGTGTTTTGAAAATATTGTTTTCCAAATTAGAATTAAAAACATAAATCAGTTTCTTAGACTAGAATCGGTGTATCTATAAATGCGAGCAGTCTCATGAAAATCTTATGTATGCAGGGGACCTCTAAAAAAATTTCTATTTACCGAGTGACTGAAAAAGGCAATGTGTATGAGCGATCTTTGGTCCGAAGGTGTGATTGGACCTCAGACAATGGAACGATGGAATGGAATGGTCATATGACAACCGCCATTTTTGTGGCCTGCTATTGAGGAATACGAATTGGAGAATGTGTGGTTTCAACAAGACGATGCCACATGACATGGCTTTATTGCAAGGGAGTTCCTGACCGCATAATTTCTCGTCCAAGATCTTGCGATTTGACACCATTAAACATTTTATGGGGCAATGCGAATGGTCGCGTTTTTACATGTAAATTTGAATTGTGTTTTTTAATTTAAATTGATACCCATATTGCCTTAGCAAATTTTAAAAGCCGTGAGAAAATACAAGGGTCCCAACGGAACTTTGGAGGCTTTGGAGGATATATCTGAAAATATCGATTTCCGCAAGTAAAAAGGGATACCACTATAATCAGGGCCCCAAGGACCACATGTGGTAAAAGTTTCAAAACGATGGAGTCCTAAAGGACTCTGACGATGGATTCAGAAGGATCGCGCGGAATTTTTGAGACCCAGATCACAGAAAGTATGGACATATTTGATATGAATATAAAATTGTTGTAATCAAATCAAATGCTTCGAAATGATACCCATATTGCCTTAGTGAATTTTAAATATGTATGAGAAAATACAAGGGTCCCAACGGAACTTTTGAGGCCCATATCTCCGGAAATACCGATTTCCGCAAGAAAAAAAGTATACTGCTGTAATCAGGGCTCCAAGGACTACATGTGGTAAAAATTTCAAAACGATCCGTGAGGGGGCCCTAAACTAGACTTAAGCCCCTATTTACTTTTATCCATAAAAATCCAATTTGGAATAAGTCTAGAAATTCCATTTCCATGGCGTTGAAAGATAAATCCTGTCATTAAAAATAAGTTTTTAAATAATCGTTTCGACATTAAATTGAATGCATTTAAATCTCTAATTACAGCAATCGTAGATTCGATCTATCTCATTGTTTAATTTCACAATTATTCTCTAACCTGACATAATACTATTTCTTTCACTAACAGTTACATTAAAAATTGTTTTTTTTTTCATTCGAACATTAACTTACCTCAGCGCCCAATTCAACCAAAGTTTCAATAAGTACAGCAGTCTGAACCGTCATATGCAAACAGCCGGCAATACGGGCACCTTTCAAAATTTTCGAAGGACCGTACTTCTTGCGGCAAGCCATCAAACCGGGCATTTCATTTTCAGCAATAATGATAGCCTTGCGGCCCCATTCGGCTAACTTTATATCAGCTGTTGATTATCCACCAAAAAAAGGAATGTGTGCAGCAATAGCAACAACGGCGGCGGCAGAGAGACGGCAAAAATGAATGAGGTTGGTCAGCAACAAAATGACGGTAATCGGGAGGAAGAAAAAAAGAAAACAAAACAATGATTAGTACTGGTAATGGCAAAAAAACGTGTTCGCAGACAGACAGCATCACACATAAACTTAATATACTATATGTAAAAGATAAGATTTATTTCACAAAAAAATAATTACAATTTCAAATTACACACACAAACACGTTTACTTACCAACTTTATAGGCTGGCTTCGACATTTTGCGTTTTTTGTTAATTTTTGCGGTTTATGGGGGAAACAGGAGTGAAGTACAAAATAAATGCCCTGCAAGAGAATGTCAAAAGTTGAATTGCAATTTATTCTTTCATATAATTTATCAGTTTTATACATATAATTATTAAATAAATATATTAGAATAAATACGCACGCGGTTCGAAACGATGGTTCTCGCTGGCTGGCTACGATTCAAAGAACCTGACAACGATTGATGGTATTGCCACAACTGTCAACTATTTATAAAACATTGAATGGCGTTGCCAACTATAGTGTTGTGTTATTAGTGATTAGAATGAATACCAAGTATTTCATTAAATTGTAACAGTTGTAGATACCTCAGAATGTGAATAAATGAAAGGAAATTCGTATTGGACCAAATGCAGAGATAAAAACGGACATGTCCGCAAAAATGTGTGTACATATCTAAGGTGTAATTATAACAAAGGTGTATCTACCAATTGATTACAATTTTTCTTAAAGTGGTCATGTGTGTGTACACAATGAACACTATGTCCAATAAATTAAAATTTATTTGAAAAGAAGCCCATTTCTACAGCATTCGTAAGGATGTAACAGATATTTTATGGTATTACCTACTTTTAAACCTAAATAAACACAACAATCTGTTGCGTATATTTATTTTATATTTGATAGTAAAAGTCAATACCTACAGAGTTGCTTCATTTATTCAACTCAAATTATTATTGTTCCATGATTATTATACTTGAAGATCGAAAAACCGGCAGTGTGAGCTATACAGACATTTTCTGTTATTTTCCACTGGGGCCTTAGGACCATTTTAAGAGTGCCTGAGTTTATTAATCACCAAAAATATACGAATTTCCCTGACTATGTCGATGTTTGCGTGTAGATTGTAAAGCTCGTGGTTCATTTCGGAGAATTTTTCTTTCAAACTCCCCAAGACCTGTCTCATCTGCTTGCGTAAGTATCCATGCTTCAGATCCATATTACAGCACGGGTAGTATCAGCGTCTTGTAAAGTGTGAGTTTGGTGTGGCAGGAGGTGGCCTTGTTTCTAAACGGCCATAGTAGCATCTGTTGACCATCAGTATCCTTCTCCGAATTTCAAAACTGATGTCATTAGTGTTGTTTTTGGCGGTACCAAGGTATACACAATATTTAACTACCTCGAAGCTGTAATTCTCAAGTTCCACAGTTGGTCCGAGTCTACTGGACGTCTTGGGCATTGATAACATCAGCTTGGTCTTCTTGCCATTTACTGCCAGACCCACATTGGCAGACTCTTTATCAATTTGTTCAAAGGTGGCTGTTATCGCTCGCAATGTCCGAACCATTATATCGATGTCATCGAAATAGGCGAGTAGCACGTGTTGCTGGTTGTACAGAGTGCCATTTCTGTTCAACTTTGCGTCTTGTATGACCTTTTCTAGCAGGATCTTAAAAAGATCACACTTATCTTAATCCTCGTTCGGTATTGAAGGGCTCCGAGAAATCGTTTCCGACTTTAACTGTCACTCCACCCGGAGACAAATGGTCCATTGTGTTCATCCGAGAGTGAAAATCTGGTTAATGGTGGACTTGCTAGGTCTAGGCCGCACTGGTGTAGCTCAATAATGTCATTGACCATTGGTTTCAGTCGTTCACACAGTACACTGGATAGCACTTTATATGCGATGTGAAGAAGACTGATTCCTCTATAGTTGGCACATATCGTATTGTCTCCTTTTTGTGCACGGCACACATGAGGCTGAGTTCGGCTCCTGCTGTTTTATTGTTCTTCAGCCGATTAATTGTTATTCTGAACACATCATGGCTAGGTGGTATACACTCTATACCGTCATTCCGCAGCAAAGTTCAAAGTTCTGATAAAGTTTGCATATGGATGGTTTGATTGAGCCATCAATTGCTAGATCTGTAGATTGTGATCCTCGTCTAGCTAATTGGTCCGCTCGTTCATTGCCCATGATGTAACGGTGTCCTGGTGCCCAACAAAGCCGATAGCGTAAGTTCTTTTATTTTTTATAACATTCATTTTTTTATTTCAAATGGGGTTTTATTTGTCATGTTTTGTGTAAACATTCTGTAATGCTGATTTTCACATACACCAGCTTCGGTATATAATTCCAGGCAAGCGTTGTTTTCACACACAGAGTGATGCCAATTGGCAACACTTTTTCCAATCAGCTGTTCGTTGTACTACAGCCACAGCGAAACGGCAGTAGAAAATAATTTCAAGCTATATATTTTTTAATAATTTTAATTAAATAATGTGGAAAGAAATCAAAATACAAGACACATTATATTTTATGAAATGTGATATCAGTGAAACAAATGAAGTAACTCTCATTTTATACGATCAGAACAGAACATGGAGTGAGAACGTTGCATTGGAGGAATTGAAGCGCCGAGTAAAGGTAAACAATTTGTTGTTGTTTATATCAGTAAAAGAAAAAGAGAAGGATATGGGTAAATTTTATTATTGTCTTGTTTTCCGAAATTTTCTTTAGCTATTAAATCGTCGCTATGATTTTAACGAAGAAAATATACGCAAAACATTGTGGGGTGGAGATGGAGATTTAGATGATGCCTCATTGGAAGGCCCAGTGGTGAAACAAGGGGAACACAAGCTAACATTAAAAGTAAAATATCGCGTTATGAACTGTCCTTTTCGGTGTGAATGGAATTTAGTGAGACACACATGGCAAGAGGTAGTCGTCATTGATGAATGGTGAAAATGGATTTTAATCTCTTTTTTCTTCTTTTTCTCCTTTTTCAGTTTCAAGATTTATTTGTTATGCCCATGTTGAAAACATTGATTGCCTGCAAGGAACAAATGGATACGTTGACTGATACTATTAAGAAAAAAGATGCTGAAATTTCACAATATCGTAAAAATGGTGCAATATTAGGACGAAGTAGGTGAACAAAATGTATATCTTCTTTATATGATTGATTCTGAATAAAAATTCAGTATCATTATCTATTCTATAGTTTGATACTACTGTACAAAACATATTGGAGATCAGTTGTAATGTGTAGATACTAGATATCTAAGCTGTAACGTATTTTTTACCACACACTGGCATACACACAGATTGTTTATTTTGTGTGCATATCAAAACGAAGGCTCACACACACATAAACATAACATTAATGTTATCAACATAAACAGAAACTGTTATTATGTTATATTTAGATAAAATTTCTTGAAGCAAAATCTATTTTCAGAACAAGTTATTTAATTATTATATTCTGTAATACCTTGAAATATTCGCTGGAGACCCCATTAAATATATTCTTAATCAGAAATGATTACTTATTTACTTTTTTTTAATGACAACATATTTTTTTTCATTACAGAAACCTTGGAAACAAAACTTTTCGCCTTCGAAGAATTTCATCGGAAATATGAAAGTTCCAATCAACTTTTAAATGACTTTAGTGTATTGGGACAGTTGTTGTCAAAGCATAACACAGAAAAAACTTCCCCCAAGATCGGTGAGGTGAAAAAGCAAGAGAAAACTGAAACAACCACGGTTAATAAAATTCCACCTACCAGTCCAGGACAGAGGTAAATTGTTTTCAAACTTACATATAAAAGTAGTTTTATATTTAAATAATTTTTTTGCAGGAAAACCATGTTAAAAAAACAAATGATGGAAAAGTTGATGAAGCCACGCAGACCAGTTTTCGAATATGAAAATAGTCAAAGTGAAAGTCAAACGACTGAGGATGATGTGCAAGAAAATGAGCGAAAAAGTGATGACCGTCAAAAGGAAGATAAAAAATCGACAACCACTATTTCTGATAATCGAACAACATCAACAGCCAGTCCAATTCACATGTAAATATATATGCGAACTTTAAAAGTATATCACTTTAAATTATTCTGTTTTATTTATTTTAGACCTAGAGAATTAAAAAATCTTGTAAGCGATTTAGTAATAGCTGAAAACCTAGACATACCTTTAACATCCAGATCAGACAATGATAGTCGTGATAAAATTAAAGCATCTGACAAATCTGCAGCAATCAGTCAAGATCAAAAGTAATTTATTTTTTTTTTTTTCATATTATTACATAAAGAAGAAATAATCATTTGTATCTGTTTTTTTTAGAAGTAAAGAATTAAAAAGTCCATCGGTGGTGGAAGTAAAGACCAAAGTTTCAAGGTAATTGAAATTTGTTTTTGTATCTTATTTTTTTTTTGCTTATATACCTTTTCTACTTTTATAGAGAACTTAAAAATCTTGTATCAGATTTAGTTAATGCCGAAAATCCCGCTATTACCCCAGTAAAAAGAGCTGATGGACATGATAAAAATAAAGCATCTGACAAATCTTCAGCATCCAGATCAGACACCCATGGTCATCATAAAACTAAAACATCTGACAAATCTTCAGCTGTCAGTCAAGATCAAAAGTAATATACATATATTTTTTTAATATCACAAAAATATAAATAATCACTTGTATCTGTTTTTTTAGCAGTAAAGAATTGAAAACCACAGCGACCAAAAATTCAGATGTGGTGGAGGTAAAGACCAGAGTTTCAAGGTATTTGCTATTCTATATCTTTCTGTATATATATTTTTTTATTTATATGCTTTTCCTATTTCTAAATAACGTAGAGAACTGAAAAATCTTGTAACTGACTTGGTGATTGCCGAAAATCCCGTTAATAGCCCAACAATAAGAGCTCGTGAAAATGACGAGAAAATTTCAACACGACATTCTGAAAAGAAGCTGCAGGAGAAAGATACTGAGAGTCCCAGAAAAAGGTAAAAATAAAAAAATAACAAGATATAATTAAATTATTTTAGATAAACCTTGGCACATTCCTGGACTTTCAATTACGATGGAACATGAATGCTGAGGAACAGGCGAAGAGAGGACAGATGGCACTCTATGCATGCAAGAATTCCATTGAGAAAATTTGGTGTCTAAAACCATCGACTATACACTGGATGTATAACACCGTGGTTAGGTCCATCATTTGCTATGGATCTCTTGTTTGGTGTCACTGCCTACGCCATAAGTCGTTATCCAGATGGGAAGCGGGTCTCCATGATGTGCAGAGTCAACTTTTCTCTGCACTTCGTACGATCTTCGGATCCCCCGTGAGCCAAAATGGATCGGGGTGGTGCCCTTAAATTAATTAACTACGATGGGTAGACAAATCTAAAAGAATAAAGTTACGGTGCAGGGAGTGAAGAACACAGTACCGGCGGCAATCGTTGGTGAGGTCACAAGCCACGTGTCATCCAGATCAAGCGATTGTGATCCGGCTGTTCTAGGTGTATATGCCTTGGCACCTGCAGCTGTACCTTTTACAAGTGCATCAATTTCAAATCCGAACGTTGACGAACCGGATATTCTTTTGACAAACGAGCAGGTCAAGAATGATGAAAATCAGTCTCCGGCTGACAGGACTGTAGTTTTAGGAGGGGACGATCTAAACGCTATCCGCGATAGTCTATAGGAGCAAAGTAAGGAAATATTGAACCAGTAAGACAGACTGATACCGGAAGAGCAATGTGGGGATACGCTTTGATAGGAACTGCTACTGAATCTCACCCTAACTGATGATGAGCTGGACACCACGGTGATCCAAGCCAAGTCTACACAGGGGGATTGTTGGAGCATTAACGAAGGAAACACAGACTCTGTTGACCGACCGACTTCAAGTCTGACTACAACAGGTCCTGTGTCGGCACTTGCTGACAATAAACTTCAGAGGCAATATGCGACGGAGGCGATGTTCGAGACCCCAGCAACGGACAGCGGACAGTGGCGCATAAAAGTGGTGGAATCGGCGAAGACAACTGTCTCGGACAAAGGTGCTAAGCCGACTTCCTCCTTCCCTAATCAAAAGGCTACAGAGAAGATCCCGAAACAAAATATCACCCATTAGGGTTATCAACGTGTGGAGGGCTCTGTCTCAAAGCCCGATTCTACGCCAAGCGACAAAGGTGAAGCTAAAGCTTTGGGTGGATCAACCAGTGTTCGAAATAGGAAGAAGGGAAAGTCCGACAAGGAACCACCGTCTCCTGGAAGAACAAATGCCGCCCCACAGAGCAAATCTGTAAACCGCATCCGCTCTTCAGAAGGTCCACAACCTTCACCCAAGAAGGCTTAGAATCGGGTTCTTGGATGATGGAAAACAAAATTTAATCTAATTTTTTTTCTCACCAAATTAAATAACAAATTTTTATTACTATTTTTTTATTTCAGAAGACGAAAGAGCACAACAGACGTACCAGAAAAATTGACACCTAGGAGAGAACAATGTGGTGAAAATACAAAAATAAATTCCCGATCCATAGACAAACGTCGTTCGTCTCGTTGCTTAAATTTCAACGAAAACAAAAACTCAAAAGACAGTGAACGCAGTGAAACAGAAAGTGAAATTTCGATTATGGAGACTGCATCACGAAGCAAACAATCGTTGCAATTAACCAGACAATCTGAAGATGACGAATCAGCAAATGATGGGCACACAAACACAAACAAGAAGCAGAATAACGATGAAAATAAATCATCAAGCAATAATGCCTTGCAAAAAGAAGATAATTTAAATAATAAAAAATCCGCAAAATCAAATCGTGAAACAGATTCTGATGATTCGGATATTATCGATATTACCCCGCGTAAAAAGAAGAGAACCCATTTAAGTAAACAGCCGACAATTGTGGAAAGTTTAAAATTGGATTATGGTAGAAATTTGAAAAAATCTATACAATCATTGGATATATGCGATACGGATAGTGATGATGATGGTGGTGGCAAAGAAATACGAACACCAAGAAAAACGAAAAATTTAAGTTTAACAAATCGAACACCGGAAAAGGATAAAACCGCAAATCTCCGGAATGCCAACAATTCAGAAACCACGGCGAAAAATGATGCCATCGCTGATTGTCAAGTTGTTGAAATTTCCACAGATTCAGAGAGTAATTATCCGCATACAAGCAGTAAACCACCATCATCTGCAACGAAGAAATTAACCTCAAAATCACCTACATTTGTTATAAAAACGAAAATAACACGTTCCACACCGCAAGTTCTGTCGACACCGAAAGTTTTAAATAGCAGTATTGCATCATCACAATCCGATAATAAAACGGGTGGTGGTGGCGGCGGTGTTGGTGATAGTGATAATATCTCGCAGCAATTGGAAGCCATACGTAAGGAGTTACAATTCTTGGAGGCCCAACGTTTGGCCGATTTAGAAGCACGAACTTGCAAGACTTAGAACAAATTTGAAGAATGCGTATTTTTAGATAAACTCTTACATATATTTTATATACACAACAAATAGTTCATATTTTAAATTTTTTAGAATTTATAGTTATAGATTTTTTATAATATAAAAAAATACAAATATTTCTACACTTAATGATTAATTATGTAGCATAAAGATATTTGAATTATACAAAAAATACATTTGTATAGATGACTTCAATAAAAAATAATATTTAAACAAAACAAATATTGAACGAGTTAGTGGTTAAAATTAATCGGTTGAAGAACAATAAAGCAGCAGGTGCCAATGGATTTCCAGACGAACTATTTAAGATCGGTGGTTAGATGCTGGTCAGAAGCATGCACCAACCAGCTGATTAGTACAATTTGGCTAGAGGAATGCATGCCCAACGATTGGAACCTCAGCATCCTGTGTCCCGTGAACAAAAAAATTAGACAAGACAATATGTGCCAATTATAGGGGAATTAGTCTCCTTCCCATCGCATATAAAGTGCTATCAATAACATTTTTTGGACCATACCAATGCGGCTTCAGACCTGGCAAATCCACCATTGACCAGATTTTCACTCTGCCGAATACCGAACGAGGATTCAGATAAGGTGACAGTTTGTCGTGTAACCTACGCAACATCCTGCTGGAAAAGGCCATACAAGAGGTAAAGGTGAACAGAAATGACACTCTGTACACCAAACATCAATTTTACTTGCCTACGCCGAGGACATCGAACTCCTTTAAACAAATTGCGAAGGAGTCGGCCAAAGTGGGTCTGGCAGTAAATACCGGGAAGGCCAAGCTGATGGTATCAACGCGCAAGACGGATCAACTGCGGAACTTGGTACCGCCATAAATAAAACTAATGACATCAGTTTTTAAATTCATTTTAGAGATGCTACTATAATCTAAGTAAGCAATTCAGAAACCGGGCCACCTCTCGCCAGGCCAAACTCACACTCTACAAGACGACGATACTACCCGTGCTGTTATAAGGATCAGAATCATGAGTACTGAGAGAAAAATTCTCCGAAAGATCTATGGGCCGATCTGCGATCGAATGAACCTTGAGTTGTACCATCTATTCTCGGACATCGACATAGTCAGACGTATCGAACTGCGGCGACTACGTTGGCTAGGTCATGTTGTGTGGATGAGGATGCCTCAGCTCAAAAGGCATATAAAAGCGAGCCAGTGATGGCTCACGCAGAAGGGAAGGCCACGAATTCGATGGAAAGATCAAGTGGAAGACAACATCTCGGAGCATAGTTTTTATACCCTTCACCACACTGTGGTACAGGGTATTATGTCTTTATGCATATGTTTGTAACAGGAAAGGAAACGAGATAGACACATGGCTCCTTTTGAGAATGTGCATAGAATCACGTCTGTTCATGTTAAAGTACAGGTCGCATTTATCATTCGATTTGAATGAAATTTTGCACAGCTCATTTATTTGGCCCAAGGACGAACCCTATTGAAATTAGAGAACCCTATTGAAATTAGAGAACCCTATTGAAATTAAAGAAATAGCTCCCATATATATTTTCGTCCAATGGTGCACCAAAGTCCTTATATATCTTCCTATTTGTACGAAATTTCACACAGCGCATTGAATTAGGTCTGGAATGATGTGTGTTAAGTTTTGTGAAAATCGGTTCAGATTTAGTTATAGCTCCCACACATATTTCCCTATATATCTTTCGATTTGAACGAAAATTCGCACAGCGTATTGAATTAGGTCTGCAATGACGTATATCAAGTTTCGGTTCAAATATACATAAATTACGTAAATTATGCACTAAAGACCCATACGTCCCATACGGGTATCATATAGTCGGCCCGTTCAAATTTAATATTTTCCTTACTGGTTCAAATAGGAAAAGCTGCGCACAAGTTCGACACGCCTGGAAATCTTTTTTAAGGGAACCCCCCCATTCTCGATTTTTTTGTTTTTAAGATTCTAAATGGGCTGGTAAAAGAATACCAATGCTTGTTAAGGTTTGTAACTTGGCACATATATATTTGAAGATTTAAAAACGAAGAGAAATAATTTACAAAAAAATTTTGTTGTTGTTTTTTGTTATCAAAGAAAAGTCCTGGCGGGCACACTGGAACATCGGAATCCGAAAATTCCAACGGTGTTATAAAGAGTGCATGTCTGGCTTTCGTATGAACTAGGATTATTGACTTCGCACAACAATTAACAAAATGGCGGAACTTTGAAAAAATATTTTTTATCAAAAACCAAGTTAAAAAATAAGGATGATATTCACCGATTGGCTTTATCCTAGTTCATACGAGAGCTATACACTCCCAGAGAAACGTGTCCAAATTTGGAACCGATTGGATTATTAGTTTTTGAGTTATCGTGCCCGCCATTCGCAAAGGAGAAAAACGCGTTTAAAGTTTGAGAAGCCCTTTAGCCGTCTGTTAAGTCCGCACTATAGGGACTTGGGTGGTTGGCAGGTATAGTGCAATCGAAAGTCTCCCAATAGAGTCAGTACGCCCAATGCGTACTCGTGAGCAAAAATAAAGATATGTAAATAAAAATAAATAAAACACGATAGTTTTATTAGTAAAAGGTTCGACCAATGCCGATATTTATTGGTTGGTAACGATATTACCTTACTAGCACAACTATATGTGCGTAGCTTACAATTTAAGCCAAGGTGTTCACAACGATATGTGTAGCCAGTCAGTTAACAACGAGAGTTAAACAAGTACTAATAACAATGCTTGTTGACATATAGATGCCTAAAGGTGGCGCAAACTCAAAATGTAAACAAAAGTCCGTTGAAATCTGTCAGCCTCATACTATTACAAGGGTGTAATAAAAGGGAGTAGACAGATTTCAACGGCTACGGCCTTTTAAATTAAAGGCTAACTATTTAACTATTTTAAACAGCGATTCTTGCTTAAACATTTGCCGCCTCCCTTGAAACATCCATATGTTTTAACAAATACAGTAAATTATAAATAACGGCACAGTGCATGGTAAGCAAAACCTTTTACATTTTTTCAATAAATTTTTCATCATTCTTTTTTTTAATTTTTTCAAATAACAATCTTACTTGCTAACGAAAGGGCCATTAGGGACCCCGCGATTACATAGATCATGAAGGATCTATTGTACGAAAGGGCCATTAGGGACCCCGCGGTTGTGTGAGGCCAAAAAGGACCTGTGGTACGAAAGGGCCATTAGGGACCCCGCGAAACGATAGAGCCATGAAGGACCCCGCGAAACGAAAGAGCCATAAGGGACCCCGCGATATGTGAGCCAAATTGTGTTATGTTTGTTGAGGGCCGCCTTACAACGATTTCGTACGATTTACGAAACAATTATTTTATAGGACCAGTAATTATCCAGCCGAATTTTGTATTTTGAGCGAGCAGCGAACCAGATGAAAGTCGAAAATTTTGACTTTTTACGATTTGTGGATACAAGTCTGCTCCTATCAAAATATCTACTGGACGAGATTCGAGGAAGTCAGGATCTGCCAAAACTATATTTGACAAATCCGATTTAAGGTCCGAAGTAACCGAAGATGTTGGAAGATTTCCCGATATGGAATCTACAACCAGTGCTGACGTTTCCAAACTGTGTGACCTATTAGAACGACTGCCAAGTTTCAACGAGCACATTTTTCGACATGTAGTAGCGACAGTACAATTTACTCCGCGAATTGTCGAAATTGTGGATTTGACCGGTAGGTTCAATTTCTTCTGAAGTCGTTCGGAAATTAAAGACGACTCAGAAGCCGGATCTATTAGCGCTCGAGCAGGATAACAAGCACCATGTTTAACAATATTGACCATGGCTGTCCCCAATAGAACTGCTTTGTTCTGCGTGGTGTGAAAGGTCTGTCGGATAGCAGTGCCGACCGATGCGGGTGGATTAATCACAGTGGAACAAGGCGAACGATTATTATTAAGATTTAAATTGCGTGATCGAAAAGCTGGTGCCGAAGACGATAAATTAGAATGTGTGGGAGTCACCATCTGACTCGGAGCGCTCACAATAGAGCTATATCTGTGCAATAGAGTGTGATGTCTCTGATTGCACTTTCGACAACAACGACTATTACAATTTTTGACTTCGTGTCCCCTACGAAGACAATTAACACACAGACGATGCTTTTTGACCAATTTAAATCTATCGGCAGGTGTACAATTTAAAAACCGATAGCAATAATGTAGTGTATGTTGCTCTGAACAAAGAACGCAACAAGAACCAGAGGACGAACGATGTGTAGATGATGCATATTTAGACGAAACGGAATTGATTTTATTATTCGATTTTGACACAGTGTTAACATTTCTCATTTCATGCAAACACAGAAGAGTACGAATTCTCTCTGTCAAGAATGCATCTAACTCTTTCCAAGATGAAAGAGACGATTTGGATTTTACACTTTGCTCCCATAAAGCGTGTGTCAATTTGGGTAATTTTTGCAAACAAATAAATACCACGATCGGATCCCAATTATCCGTAGGTATTTCATAGATTGCCATTGCGGAAAGACAACTATTAATTCCGCGTTGAATCGACTTTAGTCCAGAACTACTTTCCTGATCCAGCACAGGAAGGCCAAACAACATTTTCAAATGGCTATGAACAATAAGACGTGGATTATCATAAGTGGAATTCAATGCATTCCACGCAGGTTCAAAACTCCGATGAGTCAAAGGAAATTTCGAGACGATTTCTCGAGCCTCACCACTAGTTTTACTCACCAGATGACATAGACGCTCAATGTCTGTCAATCGGGAGTTATTAATATATACCGCACTAAACAAATCTCTGAAAGTGGGCCAATCAAAAATATTTCCACTGAAAATTTCGATACTGCAGGGAGGAATCGGAAGATTATAAAGGTTATCTGTTTTTGGAGGATCTACGACAAAGCTTTGGCCTATTCTAGTTTTCTCAATATTCAATATTGTGGAGCTAGATGCCTGTGTTCCCACATCACAAGAAGTGTGGGACGAAGAGCTCACGTTTTTAACGGTGGCATCTACCGAAAGGTTTTCCGAAGAAATTTTGTCGGGATTTTCCGTTAACGATTCTACCGAACTCCTATGAGAAGAGTTAAGAGGCAATTTATTCAAACTCCTTAACTTAGATAACATTCTTTTTATAACCGAAGAACAACGCATATATTCTTTAAACGAAACCTCATATTTACTATATAGCATATCAAGATCTTCGGGATCTTCTATGTGGGAGAGACAATAATTAAAATTTTCCTCAACCGATTTCCACAATTTTTTGATTTCTTCACTCCTAACTTCAAGATCATAAATATCTAATTCGTCTTCCTTCAATGCACCGAAGTGTGCAGAGAATCTCACCATAAAGTTGGAAGCACGAATGAATAAATTCAAGGAAGTGAAAGCCATTTTATAAATTTAACCAAAAATATGAAACAATTATAAGTTCAAGACAAATCAGTGAAGAGTAGAACACAAAAAATTGAAATCAAAATTAACTTTCCACGAAAAAGAAAAAAAACTTGAAGTAGTCAAATAATAATTTAGAAATTATTCAAAAGGAAACGAAATTGTCACAAAATTGAATATATTAAGAATAGTCTGCGAATCAGATTATATTTATATTACTTTCAATAAAATTCAGCAAACGAAAACAAACTACCAATTGTAGCAGACAATAAAACAAACAAAGCTACCGATTGTAGCGTTTTTACAATAAAAATGGCAATAAAATGCGAATAAATTATTAAAATTAAAAAAAAATAAATCAATAGGCAACTATATGCCAAATGCACACCCTACACAATATAAAAGTACAAACGACCGATTGTAGGGCACTTTTAAAAATCACAAGAAATAATAAAAATCAAACAAATAAATAATATGCAACTATATGCACAATAAAATGTATTTAAATCCAATAAATTTTAAATATTAAAAATAAGCAACGATATGCTATATATGCACCATATACTATACAAAAGCCCAATTGACCGATTGTAGGGTGCACTGGATTTGAAAATGTCCAAAATTATTTAAATAATATTCCCTGACACAAATATTATATTTACCATAAAATATAATAATATGTGTCACTGTCGTAATATACCAGCCGGG